>NC_090392.1:77175783-77470783 GCF_036365525.1 Heterodontus francisci | reverse complement strand
CAAGTAATAGTGCTCACTATATCTTTTTAGTTGAGTTATAGAATCCTTAAAGGATTTAATACAAAATAATTGAATTAACAATGGTGCAGTTGTGTTTTCATGGGGATCAGGGAGGCAAGTGTTTGGTGAAATGTTCCCCCTTGTTCCCAGCCCCTCGCTCCAGTAGTCCCTGGTGGTTATGCCGATAATTGCTTCCATTATCAAATCCCTTCATTAGAACTGTTGCGAGGAGTGTTGCTGTATTGTTGCTAATGCGTTGCCATGGTAGCTGAGCTTGGCAACGGTCCGTCTTCAGTCCGCCCCTCCTCAGCATGGAAAGCTGGCAGGAGTGGGAAGTGGGCTGGATGTGGAGGTGGGCGATGTAACAGCTGTGAACAGAAATACTGAACGTCGGGGGATATGCTGATACATTTTTCATATTGTTTGCACATATGGTTTGAGGATTTTTTTCTTGCCCGAAAGGCAGGCAGTTGGTTTGAAGAATCTCTGTCAATGATTTAGTTTTTTAAATGGGAAAGCATTAAAACAGCATGATTTGTTAATGACTGACAGCTATGTCTAACCAGGAGTGTGTGCGCACGGTGTTTGTCTGAGCTCGTGTTGTCTTTTTAACCATTAAAGCACTTTGTTGTTTCCTATAGATTATTCACAGCACAAATTCATTCTTCATTCCCAGAACCTAGCAATAGAACTAGAGACATTTACAAGGGACTAGGATCATAGAATTACAACACAGGAAGGGGCCATTCAGCCCATCAGCCCTGTGCCAATGCTATCTCCTACTTCTAATCACACTTCTCTGTCCATTCCCTGCACCCTTTTATATTATTTTGTTTTCAATATTTATCCAATCCCCTCATTAGTCACCTGAGTTCCATATTCTGATAACTTTGAACTGTACCCCATTTGCCCACATGCCCTTCAGCAGCCAGTGAAGACAATTACTCACTACTTACTCTGTGAAACCCCTTCCGAAATGTTAAATCCTCTATTGTAATGCCCCTTCACTTCTCCACTCCAGTGTACTGATCTAGGTCTGGCCAGATGTGCGAAGTTCCCTGTACGTGTCCAATTAGTCACCGTTAACTATATCATTCCACTCAGGATTTATTATTCGAAGGAGATAAAGAAAGTAAACCAGTGGAGCCAGGGCTGGGGACAGGACTAGATGGCACAGGGTCTGGGACACATACCAGCAAGTATTTCTTCATTTAGCTAGAATCTATTGTTGGGAGGGGTGGTTTCAGCTAGGGTTGGCATTTTGGATGAGTTGGATAAGAACAAGTGCCAGTCAGGAAAAGACAACAACAACTTGCATTTATATAGTGCCTTTAACGTAGTAAAAACATCCCAAGACGCTTCGCAGGAGTGTTATCAAACAAAATTTAACACTGAGCCACATAAGGAGGTTTTAGGACAGGTGACTAAAGGTTTTGTCGAGGAGGTAGGTTTTAAGGAGGCTCTTAAAGGTAGAGAGAGAGGTGAAGAGGTTTAGGTAGAGAATTCCAGGGCTTTGGGGCCTCAGCAGCTTAAGGCACATGTGTTTACCGTTAAATGCATCAATACCATTTGCCTCAACCACTCCCTGTGGGAGTGAGTTCCACATTCTCACCACTCTCTGGGTAAAGATGTTTCTCCTGAATTCCCGATTGGATTTATTAATGACTATTTTATATTTATGGTCCCTAGTTTTTGACTCCCCCACAAGTGGAAACACTTTCTCTATGTGTACTCTATCAAACCTCTTCATCATTTTAAAGACCTCTATTAGGTCGCCCCCATCAATCTTCTCTTTTCTAGAGTAAAGAACTCCAGCCTGTTCAGTCTTTCCTGATCGTTATAAACTCTCAGTTCTGGGAACATCCTTGTAAATCTTTTTTTGCACCTTTTCCAATGCTTCTGTATCCGAAGGGAGCCATGGACTCTGTCGGTGTGCATTCTCTCTGAGCGTCAATGTAGAGGTTGCCTTTAGAATGTCAACTCACAGAAGCTCCTTTTCAGCAAGGAGCAACCTGATCCAGGTAATACATCAGGCCAGATGTGCGAAGTTCCCTGTACATGTCCAGTCTCTCCTCATAGGCCAAAGGACGCAACAACGCACTGATCAATCTTTTTTTCCTTTGGTTCATTATAATTGATGTGTCGGGATGATAACACTTGCTCTTCTGCATCACAAGATTGTAGGTTCAAGCTCCAATCGCAAACTTGAGTACAGAATCTAGGCTGACATTTCAGTGCAGTACTGAGGGAGTTCTGCTCTGTCAGAGGTGCCAGCTTTTTGTAAGCAGAACTTTTTGATGTGTAAGCACTGTTGTAATGTTGCTAAGGAGATAAATATTGGTCAGAACACTGGGGAGGACTCCCTTGCTCTTCTTCAAAATAATGGCTGTGAAGTCTTTTACATCCACCTGAGAGGGAAGATGGGGCCTCAGTTTAACGTCTCAGCCAAAAGATGGCACCTCTGACAGTGTAGCACTCCCTCAGTACTGCGTTGGGGGCGTCAGCCCTGCATTTTGTGCTCAGTTCTCTGGAGTGGGAGGCCGAGTGCCCTCTGAAGAGATTATGTGAAGCCCCTAATCTGAAAAATTAAAAGAAAATGACCTTTTTTCTCCTGTTATCTTTCAGGATATCCAAGAGTGTGAAGGAGCGATTGTAAATGATGTAATCATGGACAAAGCAAACAGAAACACTGTTGGCCAAATGAAAAAATCACAGAAAATCATTCAGGTAAAACAGGCTGGGCCAGAAACAAAAGCAATTAAACCTTTAAGTCTGGAATATATTTGCCGCCACTTATCATCTTTGGCCCTTTGCAATCTTCATGCATCTTCCAAGGCATCACTGACAGTGGGCTGTCAGACAGACTGGTTTGCAATGTGAAATGTAAAGCTCAATCACAGTCGGTTTATGATACCTGGTGCTAGTTCATTGTAGCCCTGTCAGCCATGGCTCAGTGGCTAGTACCCTCAACTCTAAATCTCAGGCTTGTGGATTCAAGCTCCTCCACTTCCAGTGTGGGACTGAAGGAGTGCTGCACTGTTGGAGGTGCTACCTTCCAGATGAGGCATTATCCTCTCATGTGCTGTAAAAGATCCCATAGCACTATTCCGAAGAAAAGCAGGGGAGTCCTTCCTGGTTTCCTGCCCAATATTTATCCCTCAACCAATACTAGTTAAATAGATTATCTGGTTATTATTTCATTGCCATTTGTGGGACCTTGCTGTACAAATTGGCTGCCACATATAAGTATTTCTTTGGTTGTAAAGTACTTTTCACAATCCTGACATGGTGAAAGGGGCTGTGAAAATACAATTCTCTCTACTTTCCTTTCACTGTGCAATCACTGAAACAGATTATCGAGTTATTGATCCCATTGCTGCTTGCAAGAACTGGATGCAAATTCACTGCCACATCTGCCTCTCATACAAAACTGCTTCATTAGCTGGGAAACGCTTTCGGACATGGGGAGAAGGTGCAAGAAATAATAAAAATGCAATTTCTTTCTTTTGTTTCTAAAGTATGACAAAGCAAAAGTGTGAGATTAAAAAGTGCCTGCGAGGAAGACTTTTAAGGAACCACTAAATTGCCCATGATGTCGCCCACACGCAGTTGTTGAATTTTGTCCAAAACTTGGTGGCTGACACTCATTCCACCTGTTGTCCAGAGTTTGAAACTGTTTACATATAAAAGCTTCATGTTAAATGTTTACAGAGACATGATCAGTTCTAAATATTGACATAACAGCGTGACCAAAAGTCATGACAAGAGGAATTTGGACAGGAAATGCCCTAGCCATATGGCGATGATGGATTAACGCAGAACCTTCAGGATGCTGAATGATCTGAGTGTACATTTAGAAAGTAATAATGTACAGGGAGTATGGCAGAGGGCAAGAGGGAGGACCTTTCCTTGGGAAAGGGTTATCATGTGGAAAGTTCAAAGGGGAAGGACAGATAGACTGCGAGTAACACAACCAACAGAGAGTTACCTTATTTAAATAATAATTCAATTTACCATCTCTAGGTTCCTCCAGGCACCATTCTCTGTTTCGGATACAGTGCGTAGGTAGTCTGTTTCTTGACCTCTGACAATTTGCGATTTGATCCAGTTGGAAATGAGAATACGGAAGGACACTCCAGTTTGGGAGAGTTGATCTGCACCATTGCATCTCCTGAAGCCGTGAGGATAAATTTTCCCAAACTCCGCCCCGGAATGCACTGAGAGCACCAAACGGGTCATTGCATATCTAAACCCTGGAATTTTGCATCCAGTCATTTTAAAGGACACAAAATCAGGACATGCATATTGTGGAGCTGCTGTGATTCCTACGTTAAAACAGTGACTACACTTGAAAAGGACTTCATTAGCTGTAAAGTGCTTTGGGGCGTTCTGAGATTGTGGAAGGCGCTACAGAAATGCAAGTCTTTAATTTTCATTGTAAAATGCAACGTCTGCCCACATGGAACAAATTGGACAACTATCTGAGACCTGTGGCCTCTGTCTGATTTCTCAAAAATAATTTTTTTACCTTTTTTTTGTTTTAAACTTCAATGTAAAGAAAGACTTACATTTCTGTAGCGCCTTCCAATCTCAGAACGTCCCAAAGCACTTTGCAGTCAATGAAGTCCTTTTCAAGTGTAGTCACTGTTTTAAATGTAGAAATCACAGCAGCCAATTTGCACTCAGCAAACTCCCACAAACAACAATGTGATAATGACAAGAAAATCTGTTCTATATTGATGTTGGTTGAGGGATTGATATTGGTCCAAGCCACTGGGAATAACTCCTCACTCTTGCTGAGTTTAGTGTCTCATTGCAAAGACAGCACCTCCAACAGTACAGCATTCCCTCGGTACTGCACTGGGAGTGTCAACCTAGATTACATGCTTAAGTTGCTGGAAGGAGATTTGAACCACTACCTTCAGATTCAGAGGCAAGAATGATACCCACTGAGCCATGGCTGACAGTGGGGGAGAGGGTGGCGCAGTGGTAATGTCACTGAACTAGTATTCCAGATGCCCAGGCTAATACCATGGGGACACCAGTTCAAATCCCACCACGGCAGCTGGTGGAATTTAAATTCAGTTAATAATAAAAAATCTGGAATTGAGAGTTTCATGGAACCATTACTGAGACCAGCTATCATCGATTGTCAAAAAAAGCCCTCTGGTTCACTAATGTCCTTTAGGGAAGGAAATCTGCCATCCTTACCTGGTCTGGCCGACATGTGACTCCAGACCCACAACAATGTGGTTGACTCTGAAATGGCCCAGCAAGCCATTCAGTATCAAGGGTAATTAGGGATGGGCAACAAATGCTGGCCCCTTGTCATTGATGCCCACATCCCATGAAAGAATAAAAAAGAAGCACAAAGCAAATTGAACTCTTGAATGTGAATTCAAACAGTCTACTTCACCCACTATGCTGTACAGTGGTTGCAGCGGAAGCTGATTAAACACAGATATCAAAGCATTCCGCACATACCATCACTGATACCAGGAGGTGAATGATGTTGTCTCCGTCTGTTGAAAGAGCTGGGTTACAGACCCTATCTCTTAATCACTTTAGTGGGTTTCTGCCAAATCGTTTTTAATGTAATTGGATAATGTTAATCTTATACGTGCAGCTCTTCCTTGCTTGCTACTCTTTTGGAGATTGCTGGTCCCACAGCTCCTGGTTATGGGATGGAAGATTTTCCCTGATCACAATGTTGACACTGTCACGAACACACAGTGCTCGGAGGATTTCCTCCCCATGTGTTTAAACAATAGCAGCAGCGTCTCTCCGTTTTCAGTTAAAGTACTGCAATGTTTTAAAACTCGACATATAGTTGGTCACAACAGTTTACAAAGAAAGATAGAACTTGCATTTCTGTAGCGCCTTCCACAACCTTAGGCTGTCCCAAAGCTCTTTACAGCCAGTGAAACAGTTTTTGAAGTGTAGTGACTGTTGTAATATAGGAATAAGAAATTTTAGAACTATTTTAAAGGAAAAGATTGTTTGGAGTATATGCACAGACAGACATGCATGTATACACACACACACACACATGCACATACACACACACACACACACACACGCATGCACATACACACATATACATAACATGTGCATATACACACACACGCACAAACACGTGCACATACCTTTCACACAGTCTTCCAGAAATGGTCGGTGCTTTCAGGGGAGCTGGTAGAAAATCAAAGGGATGAAACAGAAAGTGAGATGTTTGCCTTGTTCATCCCTGCTGCAAGCGGGCAGATGCAATGCAATCCCTGTGATTTTAAAAAGTAACAAGTTGAGCAATGAAGTGGTGCAGCCTGCTACAAGTGAAAAGGTGGACCAGATATTCACCTCAGAAAGAATACAGCTTCTCTGACACCAGGAGGCGATGCCATGGCACTCGCTGATTAATTGGAGCATAGTTTAATGACAATTACACAGAATCACGCCTCGGGGTGAGCAGTCAGAATTTGCATGATTTGAAGCTGCCATGGCAACATGAGCTTTCCGATATTATCCAGATGCTTGTTCACCAGCCACAAATATTGTATCAGATACTGAAGGCTACTTACTACAGGTGTCAGCTGTGCCTTATTGGGTAGGACTTTTGCCTCTGAGTTAGACGGCTGTGGGTTCAATCCATGCTGGCATTCCCAATGCAGTGGTGAGGGAGTGCTGCATTGTTAGGCAGTGCCAAGTTTTAAACTGAGACCTGGTCTCCCATCTCAGGTGGCAGTAAAAGATATCCTGGTACTATTTTGATGAAGAACAGGGGAGTTCTCCCCAGTGTCCTGGCCAATATTCATCCCTTAGTCAAAATCACCACAACAGTATGGGTATGTATCTCATTACTGTTTATGGGATCTTGTTGTGCGTAAGAAGGCAGTTACATTTCCTACATTACAACACTTCGAAAAGTCATACATTGACTGTAAAGCGCTTGGGAAGTCCTGAGATTGTGAAAGGTGCTAATTAAATGCAAGTTTGTTTCTTTCCTTATCCTCTGTAATTTGCAGCATCAGAAACAAATCAAATTCCACATTTAATTCCAACATGTTTGAGGTGGATCTTAATCCTGCTGATGGATTAGTTGGCAAATTTATCTTTCGCTGTCAGATTCAGCTAATCATCACTGTGGGGGTGGGGGTGGGGGTGGGGGGTGGGTGGGGGGGGTGGTGTTGCGGGGACGGGTTAAGACGTCTGAGAAATGGAGAGGGCTGGAGTCCGTGATGATTTAGGACTGAACAGAGATAGCAAAAGGCAAGGCCATGAGGGAATTAAACTGAGCAAATGAGAATTTTCAATGGAGGTTTTTGAGGGGTGATCAGCAGCCAATATGTCGGCAAGGAGAGGGTGACGAGTGATTAGGAGCTGATGCCAGATATGGTTCTGTCATTGGAGTTTGAAATGAGTTGGAGTTTACGGAGGATGGAGTACTGTGATTACCTTGTGTGGAGGTGATAGAGGCATGGATGAGGTTTTCAGTGGAAGAGGGACGGAGGTAGGGGTGCACAGAGAATATTTCAGTGGTGAAACAGAATCTGTGATGGAGAGTTTAGTCGAATAGTCTTCCTGATGGAGTGAATATGGGATCTGATGTTCCGCTCGGGTTTGAACAGAAAGCTGAAGTTGCAAATAGGTCTGATGCAGTGTGAAACAGTTACTGGTGAGGGGAATGTAGCTTTGCAGGACTCACGAGACTGCAGGACTAAAAAGAGAATCCTTAATTACAGATAAGTCACCATGGAACCAAGTGAGATCAACCACAATAAGCGAGATAACAAAGAAGAGGGGTTAAGGAGGATGATGTGATTAACAGTATCAAAGGCTGCAGATATGTTGAGGAAGATGTTTGGAGATACTGCACCACAGTCACAGAGAGTGTGGTTCATGACTTTGATAATTCTGGGTCATATTCCAGCTCCTAAGTATAATAATGTAAGCTGCCACTGTGTGAAATATTTTATTTTAAAGTATCAGTCATATCAAATTGAACTAAAACCTATTGTGTTATCCATGTGCACACTCTTTTTAAACTCATCACATCCATTGTGTCTTAAATGGCCCTGTGTTATTGAGCAAAGTGCTCCTATACTCTCCGGAGTTTCGAAGAATGAGAGTTGATCTTATTGAAACATAGAAGATTTTGAGAGGGCTTGACGGGGTAGATGTTGCCGGGCTGTTTCCCCCTGGCTGGAGACTCTAGAACTAGGGACCAGGATAAGAGGTCGGCCATTTAGGACTGGGATGAGGAGAAATCTCTTCACTCAGAGGATTGTGAATCTTTGGAATTCTCTACTCCAGAGAGCTGTGGATGCTCCATCGATGTGCATATTCAAGACTGAGCTGAGTAGATTTTTAGATACTGAGAGAATCAAGGGATTTGGGGAGCGGGTAGGAAAGCGGAGTTGAGGTAGAAAATCAGCCGTGATATTGTATTGAATGGTGGAGCAGACTCAAGGGGCCAATTGGCCTACTCTTGCTCCTATTTCTTATGTTATCCTAAGCTATTTGGTGAACACTTCTTGACATTCTTCTTTTTCTGACAGAACACTCCTCTGGACCTTATTGACACGGGGAAGGGGCTCAAAGTACAGACAGACAAGCCTCACCTGGTGAGCCTCGGGAGTGGGCGTCTCAGCATTGCCGTTACGTTACTTCCACTTGAAGAAGGTGAGAGGTCACTCCCTTGTCGAGGATAGAGTGCCAATGCCGATACCTACTTGGGGTGTAAATTGCATTATTTTCAAATTTTCAAAATATGTCAATTGTGGCTCAGTGGGCAGCACTCTTTCACGACTGAGTCAGAAACTCATTGAGTTCAAGTCCCACTCCAGGGAATTAGGCACAAAAATCCAGGGTGACACTCCAATGCAGTACTGAGGGAGTGTTGCACTGCCAGAGGTGCTGTCTTTCTGGATGAGATGTTAAACCAAGACTCCGTCCGCTCTCTCAGTTGGACGTAACGGTGCTATTTTGAAGAAGAGCAGGGGAGCTCTCCTCGGTGTCCTGGGCAATATTTATCCCTCAATCAACATCACCGAAACAGATTATCTGGTTACTTATCTCATTTCAGTTTGTGGGAGCTTGCTGTGCACAATTTGGCTGCTGCGTTTTCTTCGTTACAGCAGTGACAACATTTCAGAAAAGTACTTTATTGGATGTGCTGGGGTGAAAGACCCTACAGAAATGTAAATCTTTCTTTCTTCTTCAAATCTTCCTGTCATCTTGCTCCCTTTTCCCACTGCAGCCTCTTTTCCTTGTACTTCCTCGTAGTTCATATTCCTTGTTCTTCTGACTCTGGCCTGTTGTGCATCCTCTGCTCCCACTGCTTCACCATCACTTGCAAACCCTTTAGCATCTTGGCTATGCATTCTAGGGTGCTCTTGCTACAAAACTCCTTCTTGCTGCATCTCTCTCCAAGTCTCCTCAGCCCAAGATCTTCAACCAAACCTTCAAACCTAGATTCTGCCTTGGTCCTTCTATCTTTGACCCTTTAAGCACGGAAGGGATGGGGGGCACTTCTGAATGTGGGTGAATGTGGAAGACTGAAAGTCATCAATTTGCTCTTGGGTAGTTTCCTTCCTTTGTCAGCTCAGCTTCTACGCCAAGGCCCGATATTGAGAAAAACTATCGCAGGACTGACATGTCCTCGGGCAAGAATGCACAATGTACGTTGGCTAAAATTCAGCAATTCTATCTGATAAACCCTTGAGGGAGAAAAAGTACTAAAGGATGATGAAAGGGATTGCATTGCAATGAGCCCAATAGACTCTTCCTGTGCTGGAACATCTCTATATGATAGGTAACTGAGCAGACTACAGCTGGGATAAACCCCTCAGACTTTGCTGTCTATGATTCTGTCTGAAGCTGTTGGCTTTGTTACTGCATGAGAATTCTCTTCGGATTCTCCACTTCTCTCCAAGAGACTCCTGTGAACTGTTTGAGTTTTCAGATATATTGTGAAAAGAAGGGGGAGGAAATCCCTCTATATCTTTAATGTCAAAGTAAAACAAGTAGAAAAAAACACTCAAAATATATTCCCTCCAGTAGTATTCTGAATAAACTGGAAATTGCACATCTATAATTTGTAGTGCAGAGATTTGCCCGTGATCTTTGCAGAAAAATAGCTCAGTGATGTTAATGTAATAATGTCAGCATATCGCATGCTTATTTTAGTTTTTTTATTGCGTTTGGAGAAGAATTACAGGCATCTTACTAGGCATCTTAATGTCCAAATGGTCTTGTCTTGAAGGCCCCCTCCCTTACTCTCAAGGGAATGGATCTGTGCTGGAACTGGGGATTAAAGATCAGATTCAATTTCACTGGAAAGGCTGTGTTGAGACAGATAACATGTAGTCTGCGTTCGGCTATCAGGCTCAATCTCTGGGCACCAGATCAAACAAGACATTGAGTTTGCTCCGTGGAGAGGTTACTATTGTTTCACATTGAGAGGCACTTTTGACAAGTGAACAAAGACGGTTCTCAGAGCTGTCCGTAACTAAGTTGCTGCCTTATTCATTTCTCTCCCTTATAGGTGAAGATTCGAGGTGAGTACCTTTCCAGAATGTTCCAATGGCACATCCTCAGGGACTAGAGTGTGGCTTGACTTTTGCTGCCCCACTTTTGGTCCAATTAGCAGCTAATTCCCGAAAGGCCTGTCATTCCTGTGAAATTGTCTGTTTTACTTGCACTGTGGGCTGCTAAACATTGTGCCACGCTCACTTGGAAGTTTGTGCTGGCTCATCAACTTTATCTCCTTGTTTGCACCACGATGTTCCTCGTCAGTCACCCTGTTTGGTCCGTGATTGTAGTGACTTTTCAGATGAGACATTAAACCGAGGCCTTGTCTGCCCTCTCAGGTGGATGTAAAAGATCCCACTATTTTGAAGAGGAGCCGAGCTCTCCCTGGTCTCCTGGCCAATATTTATCCCTCAACCAACATCACTAAAACAGATTATCTGGCTGCTTATCTCATTGCTGTTTGTGAGAGCTTGCTGTACGTAAATTGTATTCTGCATTACCACAGTGATTACATCTCAAAATTCATTGGCTGAAAAGTGCTTTGGGAACTCCTTTCTGTGTGTGTATGTTTGTGTGTGTCTGTCTCTGTGTGTCTGTTTCTGTGTCAGTGTGTGTGTATGTCTATGTCTGTGTGTGTCTGTCTGTCTGTCTCTGTGTCAGTGTATGTGTATGTCTATGTATGTTTGTGTCTGTCTGTCTGTCTCTGTGTCAGTGTATGTGTATGTCTATGTCTGTGTGTGTCTGTCTGTCTGTCTCTGTGTCAGTGTGTGTGTATGTCTATGTCTGTGTGTCTGTCTGTCTGTCTCTGTGTCAGTGTGTGTGTATGTCTATGTCTGTGTGTCTGTCTGTCTGTCTCTGTGTCAGTGTGTGTGTATGTCTATGTCTGTGTGTGTGTGTCTCTGTGTCAGTGCGTGTGTATGTCTGTGTGTATGTCTGTGTGTGTCAGTGTGTGTGTCTGTGTCAGTGTGTGTGTATGTCTATGTGTATGTCTGTGTGTGTCAGTGTGTGTGTCTATGTCTGTGTGTGTGTGTCTCTGTGTCAGTGTGTGTGTATGTCTGTGTGTATGTCTGTGTGTGTCAGTGTGTGTGTCTATGTCTGTGTGTGTCTGTCTGTCTCTGTGTCAGTGTGTGTGTCTATGTCTGTGTGTGTGTGTCTCTGTGTCAGTGTGTGTGTATGTCTATGTCTGTGTGTGTGTGTCTCTGTGTCAGTGTGTGTGTATGTCTATGTCTGTGTGTCTGTCTGTCTCTGTGTCAGTGTGTGTGTCTATGTCTGTGTGTGTGTGTCTGTGTCAGTGTGTGTGTATGTCTATGTGTATGTCTGTGTGTGTCAGTGTGTGTGTCTATGTCTGTGTGTGTGTGTCTCTGTGTCAGTGTGTGTGTATGTCTATGTCTGTGTGTGTGTGTCTCTGTGTCAGTGTGTGTGTATGTCTATGTCTGTGTGTCTGTCTGTCTCTGTGTCAGTGTGTGTGTCTATGTCTGTGTGTGTGTGTCTGTGTCAGTGTGTGTGTATGTCTATGTGTATGTCTGTGTGTGTCAGTGTGTGTGTCTATGTCTGTGTGTGTGTGTCTCTGTATCAGTGTGTGTGTATGTCTATGTCTGTGTGTGTCTGTCTGTCTCTGTGTCAGTGTGTGTGTCTATGTCTGTGTGTGTGTGTCTGTGTCAGTGTGTGTGTATGTCTATGTGTATGTCTGTGTGTGTCAGTGTGTGTGTCTATGTCTGTGTGTGTGTGTCTCTGTGTCAGTGTGTGTGTATGTGTGTTGTGGGGGTGGTGTGCGTGCGGAAATGTGTTGCTTCAATTTGTGGATCAGCAAACCTGCTTAAATTTTCTCTGGCTAAATTCTCTAAATTCCCTCGTTCTTGGAATGAGTTCCAACTTCAGGCTCAATCAGATACGGAAGAGGAAATGTACTGATGACTGGCTTTAATTTCACTCTTGATTTTGATGAAGGCAATTATGATCCAGCTTCTAACGCACAGCACTGCAGCCGGGGAAGGGGAGGGTGTGAAGCTGCTCCCTTCCATCACAAACCAGCAGTTACTGTGGCACGTGGACTTCATGTACAGAGTTGCCAGCTACAGAGAGCAAAGTGGGGGAGGGAAATCTTCCAGCTGAAAACAAGCTCCGGGGCTGAATGGAATAGGCTCCTAAAATAGCTCATGCCAAGTCTTTGCAGCTCATTTAGTTTGATTACCAATGTAGGAAATACCAAACCTTTGAAGATAATGTTGAGTATGTTTGCGCCTTTTCCTTGTCAAGGTAGGGTTATGCACTTTGACCTCTGCCAGTGACTGCACAATGTCAGAGCGACCGAGACTAGAATTTGAGAACAAAAACAACAACAACTTGCATTTAAATAGCACTTTTAATGTAATAGAACGTCCCAAGGCGCTTCAGAGGAGCGTTATCGACTCTGAGCCACGTAAGATGTTGGGACAGGTGACCAAAGCTTGGTCAAAGGGCTCGGTTTAAGGAGCATCTTAAAGAAGGTGAGAGAGGTAGAGAGGCGGAGAGGTTTAAGGAGGGTATTCCTGAGCTTTGCCTTTGTGACTCACATGGGCAGGTTTGATGGTCGGCCTATGCTCAATGAAATAATCTGATCCATTAGCTTCATTGCCCAAGGGTTTGGGAGAGAACATTTGTCCAGAATTCTCTCTCTAGATTGCTGGTCAGCAGCTACCGTAGGCATAGTTGAATGAGATTCAGTGCATACTGATGCCACTCATAGCCGAATTGCCTCCGGGCACTCGCTTGGCAGAAGATTGTGTGGAGTGCAGGCTCAAATTCCCAGTCAGCCTCACCTGTTTCATGAGACCTCAGCATTGAATTATTTTCCCTGTCTCAGCTCCCTCTGATAGCTTGGGGCTGTGTGGTACCTTAAGAGATACAGCGAAAACAGCTGGCGAAACACCTGTGTTGCTTTGGCTGTTAATCGCACAACCAACACACTGCTGAGGCAAACACAACCCGAAAGGCCCTGGTTGCAAAATCTAGTCTGTGTTCAGCATGAATTCAGTGAATAGCAGAGACACAGGAGTGAGTTACAGACTGGAACATGGGGACAGGAGAAGGCCATTCAGCCCCTTGAGCCTGTTCCACCATTCATGAGATCATGACTGATCTGTGATCCATATACCCACCTTTGCCCCTTATCCCTTAATACCTTTGGTTAACAAAAATGTATCAAGCTCAGATTTTAAATTAACAATTGACCCAACCTCAATTGCTGTTTGTGGAAGACAGCTCCAAACTTCTACTACCCTTTGTCTGTAGAACGGTTTCCTAATTTCATTCCTGAAAGATCTGGCTTTTCTAATCTTTAGACTCTGCCCCCTAGTCCTAGACTCTCCAACCAGCGAAAATAGTTTCTCTCTATCTACCGTATCTTGAATATCTTGAATACTTAATTATCTTGAAAATTTTAATCAAATCACCCTGTAACCTTCTAAATTGCAGGGAATACAAACCCTGGTTTGTGTAATCTCTCCTTGTAGTTTAACCCTTGGAGTCCAGATATCATTCTGATAAATTTACGCTGCACTCTGAGTGACTTACTGGTTAAGATCTAATTGAGAGGTACAAAAGGTTTATTTATCTAAATATATAAAACATTTTGTTAACCTTCCCTCCTTCATTGCTCGATGTTGACCAGAAACTAAACATTAATTTCCTAAAGCCTAAATATGGCTTGTAACTAATTATATCCCTTTCCAGCTAGTTTCTTTTGAAACTACAGTCTATTTTTAAAGTCAAGTCTGTCAAGTGTGTTTGGGAAGAGGTCAAATGAGTATGTGACTTGACCGTACCTCAGACTGATCTCAACAAAGACGCAGCCGAGCATGAAGGCTTGGAGCCTGTGGGTTTCACAAAGTCACTTTCAAGTTACGTGTCCCCAGCCCAATGCACTGATGTTACATTTTGAAATAATGTCAGGACATGTGGTTGCACGCACCATGTCCACGGAACCAAGGTTCGACCTGTGGCTCTGATGTTAGCAAATTGTCTCGGAGATGGTGATAGTGAGGATGGTGTAATTCAGGAGTTCTCAACATTTTTGTGCTGAGGCCCCGTGTTATCAAAATTTCACCGATCTTCTGTAACACAAGTAGTTTTTCTGTGTAAAGATTATTTATACAATTAAACATATATATTTATTACTATTTTTGTTTCATTTACTTAATGTGAAACTTGTGAGTGAGTGAGTGAGTGTACAGTGTCCACCATCAGCGGGACCTCTGTCTACACTCTCTATTCAACCCCCCCATAGTAACTCTCCAACAGTTATTTTTGGTGGACCCCTTCAAACCTTCTCACATAGTCCTATAGCAATATGGACAGCCACTTGAGAACCCCTGCTATAATTGGACTCAGTGCCCAGGGGCAGGTAGTGGGAAAGTTCATTTATTTATTTATTCATTCATAGGATGTGGGTATTGCTGACAGGGCCAGCGTTTATTGCCCGTCCCTAATTGCCCTTGAGAAGGTGGTGGTGAGCCACCTTTTTGAATACAACCGAGTGGCTTGCTAGGCCATTTCAGTGGGCAGTTAAGAGTCAACGACATTGCTGTGGGTCTGGAGTCACATGTAGGCCAGACCGGGTAAGGACAGCAGATTTCTTTCCCTGAAGGACATTAGTGAATCAAATGGGTTTTTCCAACAATCTGGTAGTTAGAAACCCAACTGGTTCACTAAGTTTACAGGATTCCACCCGTGACTCAGTAAGGACAGGGTGAGGTTCCAATATGACTGCCTCCCATGGTCAAGCAGCCCATTCAAGTTGGCTGGCCAGTTGGCTAAAGGGGCTCAAGGTACTCAAAGACATCTGGTGCATGTGGAATGGTACCTGAGCAAATGTCGTGCCTTCAGTAGAGCAGGAGGAATGTGGGAGGGAAGGGCCAGAGAGACAGATTCATCCCAAGACTATCCTGGGTTGCCCTGCTCAGTGTTGCTTTCTCATGCTTTTAATCTTGTGCTAATCATTATTGATGAATGAATCTCCTGATGCCCCTCTGATTCTTGCCATGCTCACAGGGAGGACCACCTTTGGCAGTTCTGATTGTCCTACACAAGACATTAGCATCCAGGGACCTGGTATTGCTGCTCAGCATTGCTGCATTGAGAACCGAAATGGGATTATAACACTCTATCCATATGGGAACTTGTGTGCGGTCGATGGAATTCAGGTGAATCAACCTAAACGCCTGTCCCAAGGTAAGGGGAAAATTAACAAGTAGAAGTAGCATTTCAATACATTAACAAATAAAAGTAGCAGTTCAATAGATTAATTGTGAAGAAAGAAAGAACTTGCATTTATATAGCGCTTGTCACAGCTTCAGAATGTCCCAAAAAGCCTCCCAGCTTCTTAATACTATTGAGTGATGATCTTTTTATTTATTCATTCAAGAGATGCGGGTGTCACTGGCAAGGCCAGCATTTATTACCCATAAATAAAAACACAAAATGCTGGAAATACCCAGCAGGTTGGGCAGCAACTGTGGAGAGAGAAACAGAGTTAACACTTCAGGTCTGTGACCCTTCATCAGAACTGTCAGAAAGATCATCGACCTGAAACGTTATCTCCGTTTCTCTCTCCACAGTTGCTGCCTGACCTATGGAGTCATTTATGACACAGTAAGAGGTTATTCGGCCCATCGAGTCTATGCTGGCTCTCCCTAGAGCAATTCGGTCAGTCGCATTCCCCCTCTAAATCCCCAGAGCCCTGCAAGTTTATTTCCTTTGAGTGCCCATCCAATTTCCTTTTGAAATCATTGATTGTTCCTGCTTCCACCGCCCTCCTAGGCAGCGAGTTCCAGTTCACTGTGTAAAATGCTTGTCCTCACATCCCCCCCCTACATCTCTTGCTCAAAACCTTAAATCTGTGTCCCCTAGTCCTTGTGCCATTGTACGGCTGAGCATTTCTAGCATTTTCAGTTTTTGTTTCAGATTTCCAGTATCTGCAGTATTTTGCTTTTATTTAATATGCATCCCTAGAGGTTCCTGAGGTAATTATGAGCCACCTTCTTGAAGCACCACCTTTGAGTCCGAAGGTTGTGAGTTCAACTCGACCTCCAGTTTGTGTGCAAATTGCCTGCTGTGTGTTTCCGACATTACAACAGTGACTACACTTCAAAAGTACTTCATTGGCTGTAAAACACTTTGGAACACCCTGAAGTTGTGAAAGGTGCTATATAAATGGCAGTTTGAAAACCTTATCAGACCTTTTCTTTTTGACCAAACGTATGGTTTCCCTCCTAATTGCTCTCTCTATACCTTGGTGCCCTGTCCCTTAAAATACCTTGAGCTTGTTTCTACATTAGAGGTGACAAATAGACATGTTGTTGTTGTCCATGTCTAATGCTGACTTTCTGTCTTGTTTCTTTAAGAGTCCTAGTGTAACCTGTTCAGGCTATCTCCACAATCCATCAACATGCAGAATAAAACTCACCTCAAAAAATATTTGATGGGAAAGAGTTGCCTTGTATTCTGATCTAAATCTTACTGGTGATATCAGCTTTGCACAGATGTATTAGTTCCCTGTTTACTGCATTGTATTTAATATATCAAATTTAAATGACTTGTTGTTCTAGGTAATTTATATGGTAATTATTTCTTTGTGTGAATGAATCAAGTTTATTCTCTCATTCAGTGCAACAGAGGTGATTGGTTTACAATATCATTAATGAGGTCAGGAGGACTGCTTCATCTAACATTCCTCCAGAACATTGCTTCAGCATTTGAAAAACAAGCGGTTTCTTGAATATACTTACCTCGAATTCCCCACAAAGGACCACACTAAACTCTAGAGTAGGAGAATTTTAAGCTGCTGTCGGGGGTATCAGCACAGGACCTCGCAAAGTGCACGCCTTGTGCTGTGAGAAGTTAAGTCCGACGCCAAATTGCCGGATTTGCTAAGGGTGGCACTCAGGTTGACTGGGCACTGTACCTAAGCCCGAGGAAGAAAAGCAGGGTAAGTTAAAAGGCAGATTCTGCTGAGCACGAGGCTTTGCCCGGTGTTGAACTCTGTTGATGCGTTTGAAGGTGATGGGGCAGATAGAGCAATGGGGAGGGGTTTAGGAAGAGAGTTCGAGAATTTGGGATAAGATAGAGTCCTCACTGTTTATAGTGGGTGCCTTGTTATGATGCTTCTTGCCCACGATATGCAATCGCTGATATTTATATGTTGTGTAAAGTGGAGCTCAGGAAGTCATTGGAATGTCTAGGGAGGTGAAATATGACTTTTCTATGGCCAGAGATAATCTTCCTTTCATGTTAAAGTTTGCAGTGAGTTAAGAATGTTCAACTGAAACCGGTACCGTTCCTCATGGGAACTCAATATTACACCACGGGGAGCGAGATACTGTCACACTTGGTGACAACATAGAGAAAAACTACTTAGAAAACAATACAGTGGGTCCATGTATCTCTCTAATTCAGCTCTAAAGTGTTTTAAGCATTTTAATTGTCTGCCATGGCTCAGTTGATGGCCCTCTTGCCTCTGAGTGAGGAGGTTGTGGGTTTAAGTCCCACTCCAGAGACTTGAGCACATAATCTAGGCTGAGGCTCCGAGTGCGGTACTGAGTGAGTGCCACACTGTTGGAGGTGACGTCTTTCCAATGAGACATTACACCGAGGCACTGACTGCCCTCTCAGGTGGACATAAAAGATCCCATGGCACTATTTTGAAAGAAAACGCAGGGAAGTTCTAGTGATGTCCTGATGTCCTGGACGAATATTTATTCCTCAACCATTAAATCATTAAAAACAGATTATATGGTCATTACCACATTGTTGCTCGTGGGAGCTTGCTGTGTGCAAATTGGCAGCCACATTTCACACATTACAACAGCAACCATGTTCATTGGCTATAAAGCGCTTTGGGACGCCTGAGGTCACAAAAGGCGCGACAGAAATGCAAATTAATTCTTTATAAATTTACCAGAAATTGCTTTTCACCAACAAGGTCCCAGTGATGTGCTTGATCTGAAACAGGTGGTGTGTTCCAGCTCCTAAATTAGCTGAGCAGCTTTTAAATCGCACAGTCAGTGTGACAGGCACAGAGATGACAGTCACAGGACCATCTTAACCCAGCCATTAGAGAGGAAGCCTTACTGCTGTTTCCATGATACAAGCAGCCAGTGACTTGAGCTGTCGGGTTCCTGCTCCCACTCCTCGCTCCTCATATAATTTGCAGGAACAGTGAGATAGGTTTCGGAGAGTGTGGTACACAGCTCCCAGGAAACTCCCATTTCTGATGGAGGAGGGGCGTCAGTCTATGATTGCAGTTTTCTGTCTTCAAGTCTCAACATGTGACTGTGCTGGCACTCTCTCACTGGGGGCTCTCTCACTGGGGGCTATCTCACTGGGCACTCTCTCACTGAGGGCTCTCTCACTGGACACTCTCTCATTGGGGGCTCTCTCACTGGGGGCTGTCTCACTGGGGGCTGTCTCACTGGGGGTTGTCTCACTGGGGGCTGTCTCACTGGGGACTCTCTCACTGGGCACTCTCTCACTGGGCACTCTCTCACTGGGGGCTCTCTCACTGGGGGTTGTCTCACTGGGTGCTCTCTCACTGGGCACTCTCTCACTGGGCACTCTCTCACTGAGGGCTCTCTTACTGGGGGCTCTCTCACTGGGCACTCGCTCACTGAGGGCTCTCTCACTGGACACTCTCTCACTGGGGGTTGTCTCACTGGGGGCTCTCTCACTGGGCACTCTCTCACTGAGGGCTCTCTCACTGGGCGCTCTCTCACTGGGCACTCTCTCACTGGGGGCTCTCTCACTGGGGGTTGTCTCACTGGGGGCACTCTCACTGGGTGCTCTCTCACTGGGCACTCTCTCACTGGGCACTCTCTCACTGAGGGCTCTCTTACTGGGGGCTCTCTCACTGGGCACTCGCTCACTGAGGGCTCTCTCACTGGACACTCTCTCACTGGGGGTTGTCTCACTGGGAGCTCTCTCACTGGGCACTCTCTCACTGAGGGCTCTCTCACTGGGCGCTCTCTCACTGGGCGCTCTCTCACTGGGCGCTCTCTCACTGGACACTCTCTCACTGGGGGCTCTCTCACTGGGCGCTCTCTCACTGGGCGCTCTCTCACTGGGGGCTGTCTCACTGGGGGCTGTCTCACTGGGGGCTCTCTCACTGGGCGCTCTCTCACTGGGCGCTCTCTCACTGGGGGCTGTCTCACTGGGTACTATCTCACTGGTTGCTCTCTCACTGGGGGATCTCTCACTGGGCACTCTCTCACTGGGCACTCTCTCACTGGGGGCTCTCTCACTGGACACTCTCTCACTGGCTGCTCTCTCACTGGTGGCTGTCTCACTGGCTGCTCTCTCACTGGGCACTCTCTCACTGGGCACTCTCTCACTGGCTGCTCTCTCACTGGGCACTCTCTCACTGGGGGATCTCTCACTGGGCACTCTCTCACTGGGGGCTCTCTCACTGGGCACTCTCTCACTGGCTGCTCTCTCACTGGGCACTCTCTCACTGGGGGCTGTCTCACTGGCTGCTCTCTCACTGGGCACTCTCTCATTGGGGGATCTCTCACTGGCTGCTCTCTCACTGGGCACTCTCTCACTGGGCACTCTCTCACTGGGCGCTCTCTCACTGGGGGCTCTCTCACTGGGCACTCTCTCACTGGGCACTCTCTCACTGGGCACTCTCTCACTGGGGGCTCTCTCACTGGGCACTCTCTCACTGGCTGCTCTCTCACTGGGCACTCTCTCACTGGGGGATCTCTCACTGGCTGCTCTCTCACTGGGCACTCTCTCACTGGCTGCTCTCTCACTGGGCACTCTCTCACTGGGGGCTGTCTCACTGGCTGCTCTCTCACTGGGCGCTCTCTCACTGGGCACTCTCTCACTGGGGGCTGCCTCACTGGCTGCTCTCTCTCTGGGCACTCTCTCACTGGGGGCTCTCACTGGGGGCTCTCTCACTGGGGGCTCTCTCACTGGGGGCTCTCTCACTGGGGGCTCTCTCTGGGCACTCTCTCACTGGGCACTCTCTCACTGGGGGCTCTCTCACTGGGGGCTGTCTCACTGGGGGCTCTCTCTGGGCACTCTCTCACTGGGGGCTCTCTCACTGGGCATTCTCTCACTGGGGGCTGTCTCACTAGGGGCTGTCTCACTGGGGGCTCTCTCTGGGCACTGTCTCACTGGGGGCTCTCTCACTGGGGGCTCTCTCACTGGGGGCTGTCTCACTGGGGCTCTCTCTGGGCACTCTCTCACTGGGGGCTCTCTCTGGGCACTCTCTCACTGGGGGCTGTCTCACTGGGGGCTCTCACTGGGGGCTCTCTCACTGGGGGCTCTCTCACTGGGGGCTCTCTCTGGGCACTCTCTCACTGGGGGCTCTCTCACTGGGGGCTCTCTCTGGGCACTCTCTCACCGGGGGCTCTCTCACAGGCTGCTCTCTCAGTGGGGGCTCTCTCACTGACTGCTCTCTCACTGACTGCTCTCTCACTGGGGGCTTTCTCACTGGGGGCTCTCTCACAGGCTGCTCTCACTGGGCACTCTCTCACTGGGGGCTCTCTCAGTGGGGGCTCTCTCACTGACTGCTCTCTCACTGCGGGTTCACTCACTGGGGGCTTTCTCACTGGCCGCTCACTCATGGGGCACTGTCTCACTGGGCGCTGTCTCACTGGGCACTCCCTCATTGGGCGCTCCCTCACTGGGCTGTCTCTCACTGGGCACTATCTCACTGGGCATTGTGTCAATCCTTGGCATCTCACTCTGCATTGGGAGAATTGCACATTACATAGAAATTACAGCACAGAAACAGGCCATTCAGCCCAACTAGTCTATGCTGGTGTTTGCGCTTCACACGAGCCTCCTCCCACCCCTACTTCATCTCATCTCAGTAATGGATAATAACCGAACCGAAGTTAAACATCAGCTGTATCAGAATTACAAGTTCATTGCTGAAGCTGGACTTTGCATTGCTAAAGTTAAACCAAGCTTTCCTGATGGGTCACAGCACACAGTCTGTGCTAGATTAAGTCTGGAGGACTGTTTACAGTTCCTGTACTACACCTCAGAAAGGATGGATTGGCCTTGGAAGGAGTCCAGCTGAAATTCACCAGAAAGTTACCAAGGCTAAGAGGGTTAGAGTATGAGGAGAGATTACATTAACTAGGCTTGGATTCCCTGGAATGTAGAAGGTTAAGGGATGATTTGATAGAAGATTTTAGAATTTTCAAAGGAATTGATACAGTAGTGAGTGAGAAACATTCCCTCTCGAGGGAGAGTCTCGGACATGGAGACATAAGATTTAAATCAGAACCAGGTCATTCCAGAGAGAAGTTAGGAAACACTTCTTCATGCGAAGGGTGCTGGAAATGTAGAACTCTCTCCCACACAAAGCAGAAGCTATAAGCTCAATCAATAATTTTACATTTGAGATGGATAGATTTTTGCTACACAAAGGTTGGAGCCAAGGCAGGTGAATGGAGTTAAAATGCAGATCAGCCATGATCTTACTGAAGAGTCTTGACGGGCTAAATGGCCTCCTCCTATTCTATGTTTCAAAGCCTGCTTTCACTTGCACAGGGATGAAGAGCTGTGTCTTCCGCTCCAAGTCCGTGTTTGACTTGCTTGCCTGGTCCTTGTTTACGAGCACAGGTCAACTGCCCACCCTCTCTGTTGTAAGGATGTAAGAACATAAAAAAGTAGGAGCAGCAGTAGGCCATTCATCCCCTCAAGCCTGCTCCACCATTCAATAAATCATAGCTGGTCTTCTATCTCAACTCCACCTTCCCACACTATCCCTATCTCCCTCGATTCTCTTAATGTTCAAAAATATGTCCGTCTCAATCTTGAATAAACTCAACAATTGAGCATTCACAGCTTCTGGGGTAGAGAATTCCAAAGATTCACAACCCTCTGTGTGAAGAAATTTCTCCTTGTCTCAGTCCGAAATGGTTGTTGACCCTTTATCCTGAGTTTATGACCCCTAGTTCTCGACTCTGCAGCCAGGGAAAACAGATTCTCAGCACCTACCCTGTCAAGCCCCTTAAGAATATTATACATTTGGGACCACCTCTTGTTCTTTTAAACTCCAGAGAATATAGGTCCATTCTACTCAATCTCTCCTCATAGGACAGTCCTCATCCCAGCTTTGTTGCACCCCATCTAATGCAAGTATATCCTTCATTGGACAAGGAGACCTAAACTATACACAATACCTCAGGTGTGGTTTCACCAAAGCCCTGAACAATTATAGCAAGAATTCCTTACTCTTATAGCCCAACCCCCTTGCAATCAAGGCTAACATACCATTTGCTTTCCAAATTGCTTGTTGTACCTGCATGTTAACTTTCTGTGATTCTTGTACAAAGATGTGCCAGTCCCTCTGAATACCTACATGTACTGGTCTCTCACCTTGGAAAAACAATTCTGTTTATCTATTCATCTACCAAAGTGGACAATTTCCCACTTCCCCACGTTATACTCCATCTGCCACCTTCTTGCCCATTCACTTAACCTGTCTATATCCCTTTGCAACCTCTTTGTGTCCTCCTCACAGCTTACATTCCCACCTAGCTTTGTGTCATCAGGACGCTTGGATATATTACACTCAGTTGCTTCATCCAGATTATCAATATAGATTGTAAATAGCTGAGGCCCCTTGCAGAGCTCCACTAGTTACAACTGGGCGGCACAGTGGCGCAGTGGTTAGCACCGCAGCCTCACAGCTCCAGCGACCCGGGTTCAATTCTGGGTACTGCCTGTGTGGAGTTTGCAAGTTCTCCCTGTGTCTGCGTGGGTTTTCTCCGGGTGCTCCGGTTTCCTCCCACAAGCCAAAAGACTTGCAGGTTGGTAGGTAAATTGGCCATTATAAATTGCCCCTAGTATAGGTAGGTGGTAGGGAAATATAGGGATAGTTGGGGATGTGGTAGGAATATGGGATTAGTGTAGGATTAGTATAAATGGGTGGTTGATGGTCAGCACAGACTCGGTGGGCCGAAGGGCCTGTTTCAGTGCTGTATCTCTAAACTAAACTAAAACATACTAAAACTAAACCTGCCAACCTGAAAATGACCTGTCTATTCCTACCCTCTGTTTTCTGTCCATTAACCAATCCGCAAACCAAGCTTATATATTATCCCCAACTCCATGAGCCCTTTTCCTGTGGTAACAACCTCAGAGGTGATAAGTGAATAAACAGGGACAACTCGAAGGTAGACAGAATAAAACAACAACAACAGCAGATTATATTTGTATTGCACCTTTAATGTAATAAAACATTTCAATGTGCTTCACACTGAAAAAACATATAGTTACTGGAGGGCAACTTCAAATTTTCACTGTGAAGAGTCAGGTTGTAACAGGAGAGGAGCCAGTGAATCTCACCCCTGTTAGTGAGGTGCAGAGTGAATGGGCTCTTGTGGTATCAGAAGTGTAAATAAGGAGAAACTATTTCTGCTGGCTTGAGGGTCAGTAACTGGAGGATACAGATTTCAAGTAATTGGCAAACGGACAGGTTAGTTTTTTTTAGTTTAGAGATACAGCACTGAAACAGGCCCTTCGGCCCACCGAGTCTGTGCCGAACATCAACCACCCATTTATACTAATCCTACACTAATCCCATATTCCTACCAAACATCCCCACCTGTCCCTATATTTCCCTACCACCTACCTATACTAGGGGCAATTTATAATGGCCAATTTACCTACCAACCTGCAAGTCTTTTGGCTTGTGGGAGGAAACCGGAACACCCAGAGAAAACCCACGCAGACACAGGGAGGACTTGCAAACTCCACACAGGCAGTACCCAGAATTGAACCTGGGTCGCTGGAGCTGTGAGGCTGCTTTGCTAACCACTGCGCCACTGTGCCGCCCTGTGCTGCCCTAGGAGACGACATGAGGGAAAAGGGTGGTGGGCATAGATTTAATAGTGACTTTCAAAAGGGATTGGGTAAATATTTAGAAAGGAAAGATTCCCAGGGCTACAGGGGAAGTCCAGGGGGAGTGGAACTAATTGGATGGTTCTTTCAAAGAGCCAGTACAGGCATGATTGGCTGAATGGCCTCTTCTGTGCTGCATAATTCTATGAAATGTTGCAAAGAGACAAGAGAAAACTTTATACCTTCCCAAGTTGTTCAATCCTGAAAGAGTGAGTAATCCCTACTCCAGCTGTATTTACACTGTAAACTACCCTTCAGAACATGAGCTTGATTGGCAGGTCAGCTAAATCAAATAGCCAAAAGGCACATTCTACACATCTGGCAGTAATACAGAGACCTTCTGAAACTTAGGAGTGTAATTTGCCTTTTGTCTCCCCAGCAGCTGTTTGATCTTGTACTGTAAATATGAACAGATCCTTTAACTGTATATTCATTCACGTGTTGTGTTACAGTTTCACCTCCCCTCCCAACACTAAAACATCCCCTGACACTATTCGAAGAAGAGGAGAGGAGTTCTCCTTGATATCCTGGGGCCAATATTTATCCCTCAACCAACACCTGCAAAACACATGATCTGATCAGGATCACATTGCTGTTTGTGGGAGCTTACTGTGTGCAAATTGGCTGTCGTGATTTCCTACATTACAACAGTGGCCGCGCCTCAGAAGCATTTCATTGGCTGTGAAGTTTTTTGTGTTGTCCTGAGGTTACGAGAGGGGCTACCACATGGATGAGTTGAGATGAACAGCATCAATTGACTTAAGGGGATACATGAACATTAACGAAGTAGGAGTTGGGAGGAGGCTTGTGTGGAGCATAAACACAAACACAGACCAGTTGGGCCGAATGGCCTGTTTCTGTGCCGTAGGTTCCATCTAATTCAATGTTGTTATCCAGAAAAGTGATGCCGCATGCAGCTGAATAACCCTATTATCTAGGCTTGCATTTTGGGAATGGCCTTTTTGGGGTGAAGTATTGCAGGGCTACTGGAAGCTGTGGAACCAGAGTTGGCAAAAAAAATTGCATTTATATATCACCTTTCATGACTACTGGATGTCTCAAAGTGGTTTACAGCCAATGAAGTAGTTTGGAAGTTTAGTCACTGTTGTAATGTGGGTGACACAGCAGCCGTTTGTGCACAGCAAGCTCCCACAAACAGCAATGTGATAATGACCAGACAATCCATTCTAATGATGTTGGTTGAGGGATAAATATTGACCAGGACGCTGGGGATAACTCCCCTGCTCATTTTCAAAATAGTGCCTGTGATCTTTTACATCCACCTACAAGGGCCTCAGTTTAACATTTCATCTGAGAGACTGCACCTCCAACAGTGCAGCACTTCCCTTAGTACTGCACTGGAGCATCAGCATGTGCTCAAGTCTCTGGAGTGGAAACTGAACCCACAACCTTTTGGGTCAGAGGTCAGAGCGTTACCCACTGAATTACTGCTGGCAGCTACAGAACAGCAGGAGAAATTAGAGTTGGGGGGTGGGGTGGGAGTGGGGGGGGTGGTGGGGTGGGGGGTGGAGTTGGTGGTGGGGCAGCCATGGGAGGATATAAAGACCAAAAAATGGAACTCAGAATGCAAAGTCTGCACGAACACTGTCGTCCATTGTTGTTGCAACTTTTGGGGATGGTTTCTGGATCAAATAGCAATTTGAGTTTCAAATCACTCAGAGCGGATGCTGAGTACTCGGTTGACTGGATTCTGTCTCCACACTTCAAGCCTTCTCCAGGGCTCAGCAATTTATCAGCACAGACTTTCCGGCAGATCTGCATCAGTGCTGCTCTGCTGGGATGTGAGGTATTTGTTAGCATCTCTTCTGTTATCTGATGTCCCTTTGTGTAATGAGACTGAGGATCACAGATATGGGCTGGGGTAATTGGTACAATGAGGTTAAGTAGGCGTCTATATTCCTGAAGGGGTTGGAGGAGCAGAGGTAAGTATGTTTGTTAATCAGGAACTGACAATATCTCAAGCAGATCTCAAGCTGTCTTCAGAAATCATTGGGTCATCACCGCTCCCAGATCAATTATCTATGCAAAGCCACAGGATTGCAATGTTTTAAGGAGCAGGCTTCACAATTCAGTTACAACACGTGGGGAAAGTGTCCCCAGATTGCATGCAGAGAGTGGGGTTAAGTTTTTATATCAAGCTTAAATATCCTCCACAGATTCACAAATGATGTCCTCTGATTGGCTGCTGTGAGGCTGGGCCAGATAGTAAGTAAGGAAGACTTGCATTTATATAGCGCCTTTCACAGACCACAGGACGTCCCAAAGTGCTTTACAGCCAATGAAGTGCAATCACTGTTATAATGTAGGAAACATGGCAGCCAAATTCCATACAGCAAGATCCCACAAGCAGCAATGTGATGATTACCACATCATCTCTTTTTGTGCTGTTGGCAAAGGAATACATATTAACCAGGGCACTGGGGAGATGTTCCCTCTACTGTGGAATCTTCCACATCCCCCTTGGGAGGGCAGATGAGATCTCAATTTAACATCTCATTCAAAAGACAGCACTTCCAACAGTGCAGCACACCCTCAGTACTGCACTAGGAGTGTCATCTGGATTTTGCACTGAGGACTCTAGAATAGGACTTGAACTCGTGCTCTACCTGCCTCTGAGGTGAGATTGCTACCGACTGAGCCACAGCTGATATCAAACAGGTAAACCATTATTTGAAGGGAAATTGTCATTCAGGGTCGATACCAGCTCAAGAAAATCAGGCTCTTCGGCACCACCTGGAGGTTTTCTCCCCCACGATTTGCTTTCCTCCTGTCCTTAACGCTCTTCAGCTCCCTGGTACCACAGCCGACTGCCCAATCTTCATGTGTTGAGCCTACACAGTGAAGGTGAATTGGCCGATCTCAGCCTCGGTGGTCACTCTAGATAGGGTTGGAGAGAGAAAAGCGCAGGCAAACCTCCCACCTGACTTCTATGTTACCCATTTTTTTGAAAGGTGGAAGTGTGGAGGGCAGGTGAGGGCAGGACTGGGCTTAAATCCTCTTGCCTCACCATCACATTGCCCGCCACACTTGCAATCCCAACTCAAACTGGCCACCGTGATGAGTTCAGGAACACCAGGCAGGCAGTTTGCACTTGACACACAATGACTGAGTATTAATTTGGAGGGCAGTAACTGTTGTTATAGCAACAAACGTAGGAGTCATTTTTGCTCACATCAAGATTCCAAAGACAGAAGTGTGATCAGTGACCAGTTCATTTTATTATTAGTCGTGTGGTAATGAGTGAGAGTTGGCCAGCATTCCAGGGACTTTTCTGCTCACATTAAAATAGTCTCCTGGCGTCTTTAACATCCAACAGAGGAAGCAAACCTCAGATTTAAGCTCTCACTCAAAAGGCACAGCACATCGAACAATCCCTCAGGGCATCTCCATTGGAGTGTCGTTTTAGATTACGGTATCTTTCAGCTGGAAAGAGTAAGTGAGAGAGGTTGGTTGAGTTAGAAACTGTCAGTCGATGAGAGGGGTTGGAGGGAGAGAAAAGCACTGACATGTGCCCTCCACCCTGCTCCTGGGAGCCATTGCTTTTTTAATTAACCGCTTGATGTCACTGGATTAACAGCATTCGGCTTGGAACCACTGGGAGCCTTCCCTGCTTGCTCATCCCATCTTCAGGAATTAATAAGCTTGTGTCTTTTGGGAGTTCAATGTGCCCAGCTTCTGCCAATCAAATCCTTCCACCTATTTCTGGGTTGCCCTTGCCTCTTACAGACCGTGTTTATGGTCGTTTGGGTCGGTAGACAGGGGTTGAAGAAATGACAGGGAATGTTCGTGTGCAGTCGGGAACTTGTAGCTGCAAACTCTATCTGGAAGCTCTTAACTCTTTCAGGTACTTGAGAATGTGTGCTATGTTAAAAGCTTTTGCTACAATGCAGTGTTGTAGTTGTTCAAAGAAAGAAAGACTTGCAAGTATTGTGAACTGTGAGGAGGATAGTGATAGACTTCAAGAGGACATAGACAGGCTGGTGGAATGGGCAGACACATGACAGATGAAATTTAATACAGAGAAGTGTAAAGTGATATATTTTAGTAGAAAGAACAAGGAGAGGCAATATTAAAAAAAAGGATACAATTCTAAAGAGAGTGCAGGAGCAGAGGGACCTGGGGGTATAAGTGCACAATTCGTTGAAGGAGGCAGGGCAGGTTGAGAAAGCAGTTAATAAAGCATATATAAAACGCTAGTTAGGCCACAGCTGGAGTACTGTGTATAGTTCTGGTCGCCACACTATAGGAAGGATGTGATTGCACTGGAGAGGGTGCAGAGGAGATTCACCAGGATGTTGCCTGGGCTGGAGCATTTCAGCTATGAAGAGAGACTGGATAGGCTAGGGTTGTTTTCCTTAGAGCACAGAAGGCTGATGGGGGACCTGTTTGAGGTATACAAAATTATGAGGGGCATTGATAGGTTAGATAGGCAGAAACTTTTTCCCTTAGCGGAGGGGTCAATAACCAGGCGGCATAGATTTAAGGTAAGTGGCAGGAGGTTTCGAGGGGATTTGAGGAAAACGTTTTTCACCCAGAGGGTGGTTGGAATCTGGAATGCACTGCCTGAACAGGTGGTAGAGGCAGGAACCCCCACAACATTTAAGAAGTATTTAGATGAGCACTTGAACTGCCATAGCATACAAGGCTATGGGCCAAGTGCTGGAAAATAGGATTAGAATAGTTAGGTGGTTGATGGCCAGCACAGACACGATGGGCCGAAGGGCCTGTTTCTGTGCTGTATAACTCTATGACTCATATGGCATCCTGGGCTTTATAAATAGGGGCAAGGAAGTTATGGTGAGCCATTTGTTATGACCCCGTTAACTTTTTAAAAAGAAAGTTGAATTCCCAGTTATTACTGAAAGAATTACACCACAAGATTTCACATTTTAAATAAAAAACTTTACTGTACAAAAGTTAAACAAAGCAGGACACTACTAACTTAAAACTTCAATTTGGAAACAATTATTCTTTAAACCTAAAATCTTAACAGAACATGAAGATGTATACTTTAAACTCGAAATGTCAACAGAACCCTCCTATTTGACTGTTACTTTTACCCCAAGAGTTCCCCTATGCATTACAGGATCTTGGTGGTTTATTCACTTCTCCTGGCACCAATTCAAAGTGTACCACAGCTCTTAGGAATTCAATTTGATTTCCTAATTTCTCAGCTACCTTCCGAGGTATGACATCACCTTCTGAAACTGGAGTTCCTAGCTTAAGCATGGGCCTGCCTCAAACAGAAACACCCCTGGTTCCCAATGGCCCCTTTGCTCCTGAGTCCAACTGACTTTCAAAAGCTTTCTCTGTGACCAACAACCCTGAAGCCAACAGCATTCCAAAAGCCAACTGCTTGTCTGTCAGCAAGCACACAAATCAACAGGCACCCCCTGCATAATCTATCTCCATAGCATGCGGTACATATGGAATGTCCCAGATAGCAATTTAAACTAATTGGGCTGAATTTTTCCAGCTCACCGCCCAGAAACAGCAGGGGGAAGCACGAGATGTACTCCGTGGAGCCACCACGATATTTAGCGCAGCGGCTCATTTACATGGACAGGGTAGACCCCACCCCCCACCCCGATGACGTGGAGGGGGTGGGTGCTCCGTCCTCGGGAACGGCATCTGGTGCCACTGCGCCGGTGCCGGCACCATTTTTGTAGGGGTTCAAGGCCTTGCATTTAATTTACACTTTTAAGGGAAAAGTCAGTAAAAATTTAATTTGAAAAATTTAGTAAATTATTCAAGCCCCTCTCCCACCCCCCAAAGACTAAATACTTTATTGATTGTCCTCTCCCCAGGAAAACTTACCTTGTGATCCCGACCTTTCCCCCCCCTCCAACTTTATGAACTTTCACCTTCAGCCCCTCCCACCATCCCCTCCACCAATCACAATAGTTTTCGCCACTCGCCACACCCTGAAAACTTACCTCCTCCCCACTACCCACCAGTGTCCTGCATCGGATCTCCAGTCAGAGATCCGAAGGCACGGGAGTCCTGGCAGCCGGCCGGAATATGGGGGATGCGGCAGTGGGATGTCCGAAGGGACCAGGTAGGTAATTCATTAAATTATTAACATAATTAAATCCTGCTCCCATCGCCGAGTGGTGGGGGTGCCGCCATGAGGCCTCGCCATCGTTGGTAATATGGGGCAGGGTTTTCCTGTCGTCGAGGCCCGTGGTGGGCATCTCCCGGAGGCATTTTCCAGACCCCCCCCACCATGACCCCTGATGTCGGATGGCTGGTAAAATCCAGCCCATTACTTCCAAATCCAAATCTTCTCTTTGTTCTGGGAAATCATTTGAATAATTTAAACCCCTGATTGAGGCAGCTGTAGACACATTGTCTCCATCAAGAAGTTCAGACAGTTTCCCATTGTTTAGGGTCTTCACACTTCCCATTATGATCTTACTAAATAAACACAGGTGACCCTTTGATTTGTAGCCACCCTTGGTTTGTTTGCCAGGTTCTCAAACCAGGTGTTTTCATTTGTCTTGCATTAAAAAAATTAAATTCCCAAATTAAAAGTTACCTCTAGAAAATTAATACAAACCATGAATTAGATGATCATAATACTTTATAAAAGACTGGTTTGACCTCAACAGGAGTATTCTGTCCAATTCTGGGCACCACACTTTAGGAAGAATATGAAGGCAGTAGAGAGGGTGCAGAAAATCTTTTACAAGAGTAACTTCAGTTACGTGGATAGATTGGCGAAGCTGGGCTGTTCTCCACAGAGGAGGGAAGGTTGAGTGGATATTTGATAGAGGTGTTCAAAATCATAAGGGATCTGGAGGTTCTGTGGGAACGAGAGAGACTCACGGTTGGTATGTTGCCTCCCAGGTGCCAGGGTTCGTGATGTCTCGGATCGTGTTTTTGGGATCCTTAATGGGGAGGGGAAGCAGCCCCAAGTCGTGGTCCACATTGGCACCAACGACATAGGTAGGAAGAGAGATGGGGATTTAAGACAGAAATTCAGGGAGCTAGGGTGGAAGCTTAGAGCAAGAACAAACAGAGTTGTTATCTCTGGGTTGTTGCCCGTGCCACGTGATAGCGAAGCGAGGAATAGGGAGAGAGAGGAGTTGAACACGTGGCTGCAGGGATGGTGCAGGAGGGAGGGTTTTGGTTTCCTGGATAATTGGGGCTCTTTCTGGGGTAGGTGGGACCTCTACAAACAGGATGGTCTTCACCTGAACCAGAGGGGTACCAATATCCTGGGGGGGAGGTTTGCTAGTGCTCTTCGGGGGGGTTTAAACTAATTCAGCAGGGGAATGGGAACCTAAATTGTAGTGCCAGTGTACAGGATGTTGAGAGTAGTGAGGTCAGGGATATGGTTACAAGGACGCAAGAGGGCACTGGCAAGCAAGAACCTGGTTTAAAGTGTGTCTATTTCAACGCCAGGAGCATCTGGAATAAGGTGGGTGAGCTTGCAGCATGGGTTGGTACCTGGGATCTCGATGTAGTGGCCATTTCGGAGACATGGGTAGAGCAGGGGCAGGAATGGATGTTGCAGATTCCAGGATTTAGATGTTTCAGTAAGAACAGAGAAGATGGTAAAAGAGGGGGGGGTGTGGCATTGTTATGGGGGACTTTAACTTTCCAAATATCGACTGGAAATACTATAGTTCGAGTACTTTAGATGGGTCAGTTTTTGTCCAGTGTGTGCAGGAGGGTTTTCTGACACAGTATGTAGACAGGCCAACCAGGGGCGATGCCACATTGGATTTGGTACTGGGAAATGAACCCGGCCAGGTGTTAGATTTAGATGTAGGTGAGCACTTTGGTGATAGTGATCACAATTCGGTTAGGTTTACCTTAGCGATGGGCAGGGACAGGTATATACCGCAGGGCAAGAATTATAACTGGGGGAAAGGAAATTATGATGCGATTAGGCAAGATTTAGGATGCGTAGGATGGGGAAGGAAACTGCAGGGGATGGGAACAATCGAAATGTGGAGCTTATTCAAGGAGCAGCTACTGTGTGTCCTTGATAAGTATGTACCTGTGAGGCAGGGAGGAAGTTGTCGAGCGAGGGAGCCGTGGTTTACTAAAGAAGTTGAAGCGCTTGTCAAGAGGAAGAAGAAGGCTTATGTTAGGATGAGACGTGAAGGCTCAGTTAGGGCGCTTGAGAGCTACAAGCTAGCCAGGAAGGATCTAAAGGGAGAGCTAAGAAGAGCAAGGAGAGGACACGAGAAGTCATTGGCGGATCGGATCAGGGAAAACCCTAAGGCTTTCTATAGGTATATCAGGAATAAAAGAATGACTAGAGTTAGATTAGGGCCAATCAAGGATAGTAGTGGGAGGTTGTGTGTGGAATCAGAGGAGATAGGGGAAGTGTTAAATGAATATTTTGCGTCAGTATTTACAGTAGAGAAAGAAAATGTTGTTGAGAATACTGAGATTCAGGCTACTAGGCTAGATGGGATTGAGGTTCACAAGGAGGAGGTGTTAGCAATTTTGGAAAGTGTGAAAATAGATAAGTCCCCTGGGCCAGATGGGATTTACCCTAGGATTCTCTGGGAAGCTAGGGAGGAGATTGCAGAGCCTTTGTCCTTGATCTTTATGTCGTCATTGTCGACAGGAATAGTGCCGGAAGACTGGAGGATAGCAAATGTTGTCCCCTTGTTCAAGAAGGGGAGTAGAGACAGCCCTGGTAATTATAGACCTGTGAGCCTTACTTCGGTTGTGGGTAAAATGTTGGAAAAGGTTATAAGAGACAGGATTTATAATCATCTTGAAAAGAATAAGTTCATTAGAGATAGTCAGCACGGTTTTGTGACGGGTAGGTCGTGCCTCACAAACCTTATTGAGTTTTTCGAGAAGGTGGCCAAACAGGTGGATGAGGGTAAAGCAGTGGATGTGGTGTATATGGATTTCAGTAAGGCGTTTGATAAGGTTCCCCACGGTAGGTTATTGCAGAAAATACGGAAGTATGGGGTTGAAGGTGATTTAGAGCTTTGGATCAGAAATTGGCTAGCTGAAAGAAGACAGAGGGTGGTGGTTGATGGCAAATGTTCATCCTGGAGTTTAGTTACTAGTGGTGTACCGCAAGGATCTGTTTTGGGGCCACTGCTGTTTGTCATTTTTATAAATGACCTGGAAGAGGGTGTAGAAGGGTGGGTTAGTAAATTTGCAGATGACACTAAGGTCGGTGGAGTTGTGGATAGTGCCGAAGGATGCTGTAGGGTACAGAGGGACATAGATAGGCTGCAGAGCTGGGCTGAGAGATGGCAAATGGAGTTTAATGCGGAAAAGTGTGAGGTGATTCACTTTGGAAGGAGTAACAGGAATGCAGAGTACTGGGCTAATGGGAAGATTCTTGGTAGTGTAGATGAACAGAGAGATCTTGGTGTCCAGGTGCATAAATCCCTGAAGGTTGCTAACCAGGTTAATAGGGCTGTTAAGAAGGCATATGGTGTGTTAGCTTTTATTAGTAGGGGGGTCGAGTTTCGGAGCCACGAGGTCATGCTGCAGCTGTACAAAACTCTGGTGAGACCGCACCTGGAGTATTGCGTGCAGTTCTGGTTACCGCATTATAGGAAGGATGTGGAAGCTATGGAAAGGGTGCAGAGGAGATTTACTAGGATGTTGCCTGGTATGGAGGGAAGGTCTTACGAGGAAAGGCTGAGGGACTTGAGGTTGTTTTCGTTGGAGAGAAGGAGGAGGAGAGGTGACTTAATAGAGACATATAAGATAATCAGAGGGTTAGATAGGGTGGATAGTGAGCGTCTTTTTCCTCGGATGGTGATGGCAAACACGAGGGGACATAGCTTCAAGTTGAGGGGTGATAGATATAGGACAGATGTGAGAGGTAGTTTCTTTACGCAGAGAGTAGTAGGGGCGTGGAACGTCCTGCCTGCAACAGTAGTAGACTCGCCAACTTTAAGGGCATTTAAGTGGTCATTGGATAGACATATGGATGAAAATGGAATAGTGTAGGTCAGATGGTTTCACAGGTCGGCGCAACATCGAGGGCTGAAGGGCCTGTACTGCGCTGTAATGTTCTAATTCTAATTCTAATTGGACAGAGTAGATGGAGAGAACTGTTTCCTTTGGCGGAAGGGTCAAGAACTAGAGGTCACCGATTTAAGGTGATTGGCAAAAAAAACAAAAGGTGACATGAGGAAAAACTATGATATGCAGCAGATGGTTAGAATCTGGAATGCATGGCCTGAGAGGTGATGGAGGCAGATTTAATCATGGCTTTCAAAAAGGAATTGAATAATTATCTGAAAAGAGAAAGGCCTATGGGGAAAGGGTGGGGGAGTGGGACTAGCTGAGTTGCTCTTGCAGAGAGCTGGCATGGACATGATGGGCTGAATGGCCTCCTTCTGTGCTGTAACCATTCTATGATTCTGTATAGCGCCTTTCATTACCTCAGCCACCCAAAGCGCTGTACAGCCAATGAAGGACTTTTAAATAATAGTCACTCTTACAGTGTAGTATACTATTGCCTCTCAGTCAGGAGGTTGTGGATTCCAGTACCACCCCAGACATTTGAGCGCACCATCCAGGCTGACACTCCATGTGCTGCACTGTCGGAGGTGCTGACTTTGGGATGTAACATTGAACCAAAGCCCCGTCTGCTCTCTGAGATCATACGGCATTATTTTAAAGAAGGGCAGTGAAGTTCTCCCTGGTGTCCTGGCCAATATTTAACCCTTGATTAACATCACTGGAATGGATTATCTGGTCACAGAATCACAGAATAATACAGTGCAGAAGAGGCCCTTCGGCCCATCGAATCTGCACCGATGCATTACACCACCTGACCTGTCTACCTAATCCCATTTGCCAGCACTTGGCCCATAGCCTTGAATGTTATGACGTGCCAAGTGCTCATCCAGGTACTTTTTAAAGGATGTGAGGCAACCCGCCTCTACCACCCTCCCAGGCAGGGCATTCCAGACTGTCACCACCCTCTGGGTAAAAAAGTTCTTCCTCAAATCCCCCTTAAACCTCCCGCCCCCCACCTTAAACTTGTGACCCCTCGTAACTGACCTTTCAACTAAGGGGAACAGCTGCTCCCTATTCACCCTGTCCATGCCCCTCATAATCTTGTACACCTCGATCAGGTCACCCCTCAGTCTTCTCTGCTCCAGCGAAAACAACCCAAGCCTATCCAACCTCTTTTCATAGCTTAAATATTCCATCCCAGGCAACATCCTGGTGAATCGCCTCTGCACCCCCTCCAGTGAAATCACATCCTTCCTATAATGTGGCGACCAGAATTGCACACAGTACTCCAGCTGTGGCCTTACCAAAGTTCTGTACAACTCCAACATGACCTCCCTGCTTTTGTAATCTATGCCTCGATTGATAAAGGCAAGTGTCCCATATGCCTTTTTCACCACCCTATTAACCTGCCCTTCTGCCTTCAGAGATCTATGGACAAACACACCAAGGTCTCTTTGTTCCTCGGAACTTCCCAGTGTCAGGCCATTCATTGATTAATTTATTACATTGCTATTGACTTTCATGTTTCCTACATTACAGCAGTGGCTGGGTTTCAAAAGTACTTCATTGGCTAGAAAGCACTTTGGGATGTCCAGATGTTATAAAAGGCAAGTTTTTATTTCTCACATTATAGGCTGACCCTTCAGTGCAGTACTGAGGGAGTGCTGCATTATTGCAGGTGCTGTTCCTTCACAAGACAAAAACAATCTCATGTCTACCTGTCCAAATGAATGCTAAAGATCCAATGTCCTGGCCAGCATTCTTCCCTCAGCCAAAAAATCCAGACTACCTGGTCATTTGCCTCATTTTCTGTTTGTGGGATCTTGCTTTTTGCAAATTGGCTGCCATGTTGTCTACAGAACAACAGTGAAAGTATTCCAAAAAATAATTAATTGGCTGTGAACTACTTTGGGACATTCTGAGGATATGATAAATTGCTATATAAATGCAAGTTCCTCCTTAGACGTCAGACCTAAATTTTCAGTTTAGGGTCATAAGACTTAGGCAAAATCATCTTATTTCAGGGATATATACGTAATTGCTAATGTTGGCTTGAGAGAGGGCAGTGTAATGGATAAGAATAAAAGAACAAGGGAAATAGGAGCAGAAGTAGGCCATTCGGCCCCTCGAGCCTGCTCCACCATTCAATACGATCATGGCTGATCCTTCAACTTAACTCCACCTTCCCGTACTATCTCCATATTCCTTAATTCCCTCGTGTCCAAAAATCTATCAATCTCTGTCTTGAATATACTCAATGACTGTGCATCCAGAGCTCTCTGGGGTTGTTAACACATGTGCAGGAATGAGAGATGCTTGCCTATAATTTTTCATGTTTCCCTCCGTGACCTTGCCAAGATAATGCCTGCAAGCGAAATAGCTCCAAAATTGACTTTGAAATCTATGGACAAATTCTCTCAAAGTTTAATGTTCTTTCCTTTTGAAGTTAGACTTGATGAAATAAACCTAAACCATGTCAGAACTAGCCTGTGGCATGGTGTGTCTCTGATAGTCCCATTTACACACTCAGCCTTTTCTGTCTTTTTCATTTCTCTTTCTCTTTTTGCTCTTTCCTCCTCCATCTGTATCAGCCAATTTTTTTCCCTCACATTTATTTCTCCTGTCAAACAGCAAACAGGAATGAACTGTAGCTTCTCAGTATCTTCAATTTTACCAATCAATTAAAGCCTTATAATATTATGGTCACTATTTCCCAGGTTTTCTCCCACACGGAGGCCTGACACTGAGTTGTAAAATCCTGAAATAATGCATAGTAGAAAGTTATTCGCCTATTGTGTCTGTGCTGGCTGTTTGGTAGAGGTATCTAATTAGTGCCACTCCCCTGCTCTTTCCCCATTGCAGTGCATGCATTATCCTTCAAATATTTATGCAATTCCCTTTCGAAAGTTACTATTTAATCTGCTTCCCCCGCCCTTTCAAGCAGTGCATTCCAGATCACAACAACTCATTGCAGAAAAAAATGTTGCCTCGTGTCTCTTCTGGTGATTTTGCCAATTACCTTAAATCTGTGTCCTCTGGTTATTGACCCTTCTGCCACTGGAAACAGTTTCTCCTTATTTATCCTGTCAAAACCCGTCATTATTTTGAACACTGCTATCAAATCTCCTCTTAACCTTCTCTGCTCTAAGGAGAAAAACCCGGTTTCTCCAGTCTCCCCACATAAGTGAAGTCTCTCGTTTCTGGTACCATTCCTGACCTTACAATGGAGATTTTCACAACTGAGTCTGGTCCCGTTTTCATTGATGTCACACATGTGAACGTGGGAGAATGATCCAGAGGACCTGGGTCGATATTTCACTTTCTCCTTCCTTTGTCCATCCCTATTGCTCCTCCAGCAGCTCAGCTGAGATCTGTTAACTCAACAGAAGTCAAGGATCTCCCGAGTGTGAGTGACACAACCATTTCCACAGGTCGAATTCCCAGCATATAACCAGAACAACATAGGAACACGAGGAGGCCATTCAGCCCCTCGAGCTTGCTCCTCCATTCAAAAAGATCATGGCTGATCCTTGACCTCAACTCCACTTTCCCACCCCATCCCCATATCCCTGAGGGCCCAAAATTCTATCGATCTCAGCCTTGAATGTACTCAATGACTGAGTAAAAAACAGTACTTGGATATGCACTTGAAGTGCCGTAACCTACAAGGCTATGGATCAAGAGCAGGAAAATGGGATTAGGGTGGATGGTCACTCGTTGGCCAGTATGGACACATTGGACTGGATGGCCTCCTGCTGTGCTGTAAATTTCCGTGATTCTATGACCATTCACAACCTCTGGGGTACAGAATTCCAAAAGAAAAACTAAACAACATGTTTCCTCATCTCAGTTCCAAATGGCCGACCCTTATCCTGAGACTATGGTCATAGAGTCATTTACAGCACAAATGGAGGCCATTCAGCCCATTGAGTCATGTTGGCTCTCCATGGAGCTATGCAGTCAGTCCCACTCCCTGGCTCGATCCCCGTCATGATGGTAAGGACATCAATCAGTTCACCTCTCATTATATCCTCTCCTCGAGAACAGAGACCCAGCCTGGTTGCTATCCAGTGACTCCTCCTCCCGGATGTGACTATTAGCTGAGAACTGAGGTCAGCTCTGCTGTTCCCGAGTCTCGAGTTACTGCCTTCAGAAGAAGAGATGAGGAAATTGAGGTTGAGGGGCTTCTACAACAAAAGCCAAATTATAAAAAGGCAACAGACTGACTGCGCTAATGCTCTGTTTACTGTGCCAGTGCTAGACTCTCCAGCCAGGGGAAACATCCTCTCAGCATCTACCCTGTCCACCCTTGAAGAATTTAATATGAGATCATTTCAATGAAATCACCTTTCATTCAGCATAAGCCCTGTCAACCTGTCCTCATAGAGTAGCTCTCTAATTCCAGGAATCAATCTAGGGAAGCTTTATTGCAGCCCTCATTGCAAGTATATCCTTCCTTAGGTATGGAGACCAAAACCATACAGTTATTTGATCCCAGTCTGGGTGTGAGGGTGGGTAGCAATAGGGTGGATACAGATGAGGCATTGGCTCAGATAGGGACTCCTGCGTATTGCCTCACAGTTCTCCTCCCATCACCTTCCTGCGCACTGCCCCCCACAACCGCCACCTCACACCTTCCCCACCCCCCCCCCCCCCCCCCGACCCAAACTCTGGGCGGAGTATCTTTTTGTGTGAAAGCTGGGTGACAACTGGGCCAGGTTGCCATGGGACCTTGCACAGGTGGATGTTGTGCTGTCGTTTGCCATCTACACTGACAGATGAAGAATGGGGTGGGATATTGACCCTTGCAGTCGTTCACTAACCAGGGAACCTGCTCCTTCAGGGGAGGCTCGGATGTGGATCTAACTGAGGTGTTCAAAATGATGAAGGGATTGGATAGGGTAGTAACAAAGAAATTATTGGTGAAGAAAGTTCAGAACAATGGGGCATAACCTTAGTTAGAGTTAGGCCATTCAGAAGTGAAATCAAGAAACACTTCATCCCACACAACACAGTTAATGGAAATGTGGAACTCTCTCCCCCCATAAATGGCTGTGACTGTTGGGGGTTAACTGGACCTTTCAGGACTGACATTAAAACGATCAGAGAGTTTTACAACACATACCTGTACCAGGACTCTGAAAGAGCTCTCCACCTACTGCTCGCCCATAGTTTCTTTTTCCTTTTCTAATATTTTCCCCCTTCCCTTTTAAAAGCTGTCATGGATTTATAGATTTTTGTTGGGTAAGGGTATCAAGGGACATGAAGCAAAGATGGGTGAATGGAGTTGACGTACAGATCAGCCACGATCTAACTGAATAGCAGGACATGCCCAAGGAGCTGAATGGCCTCATCCTGTTCTTAAATGTTCCTAACTTTAATAAAAAGGCAAAATTAAACTGGAACTCTGGGGGAAGCTGCTGGTGATAACATAGTGTATGTGGAAAACGAGAGTGTTTTTGCACATCTGAGACTAACCTCCTCCTCAAACCAAGCACAAAACACACACAGATTCACAAATTAAAATTCTCAATTCCGTCTTTACAGATCCAGTAACTCACACAAGTCGTTTGCACATGCTGTCATCAGTGAGTTAAGTGCGTGGAAATGTTCCCTTTACAATGGTGTTGATCAATGAGAACACATTTCACTGGGTGAAATTTAACAGGCTTGAATATTCAACAGCACTCGGTGATTTTTTTTGTAACAATAAAACTACCCCCACTAATGGCAGAGTCTCTGTAATTACTGCCTCAGGCCATATTTCCTACGATAACAAATGTGGAGGCATGGTTTCTGCCTGTCATTACTGTGGGCTGTGTAACTAAAGATACAGATTGGAGTTGACAGAGTCAAGATATAGGCATTTATTGCAGAATCAGCTTCTAGGTTGTATTCTGCACTTGAGTATTAAGCAGATCCAGTTTAGACACCAGCAATGGGTGGTTGATGGTCGGCACAGACTCGGTGGGCTGAAGGGCCTGTTTCAGTGCTGTATCTCTAAAGTAAACTAAACTAAACCTGAACTCGCCTAAGTTTGGGTTGCCAACTCTCTGGAATGGCCCTGGAGTCTCCAGGAATTAAAGGTTAATCTCCAGGACACTGTTGCGAGCAAAATTTCTGAAGGAAAAAGTCATGGGGCATTGAAAAAATGTATCTTGTTTTAATTTCCTTGAAGGCTTTTATTAGTTGTTGCAACAAGAGAAATAAAGGCCGAAAGGCCATATGACTGGGCAGGAGAATCATGTGATGAAATCTCCAGGAATACATCCAACCAGATTTGGTGACCTATCCAAAGTCCTTTTGGGTTTGGAGTCACTATGTCTTTGATGCCGTTATGCAGTGCGTGTCAGTGTACTGAGAAAGCCCACTTCAATTAAATCCACACACACAGAAAATTCACCTTCAGGGAGTCTGGTTTGGTGTTGCGTCTGAGCTGATTATCCGTGACGGCGGGGGTGGGGAGAGTGGGGGAGGGTGGGTGTGGGGGGTGGGGGGAGGGTGGGGAGCGTGGGGGAGGGTGGAAGTGGGGACCAAAAAATCCACTAAAACTGGAAATGACACATAGAGTGAATCAATCCTGCCCGGATCTAGGGAGTGAATGGGATTGACATTCACTTGTGTTTGTTCTTGAAGAATGTAATCTGTCTGGAGATACAGCATTCAGGGAATCAGTGGCACTGTATGTTTAATTGAGTTTGCAATATCTGTCGATCATGCTCATTGTAAATTTTGTCTCTACGACTTCCACAATCTCAACAGCTCTGAGCTCGGGATTCTGATAATGTCCTAAACTGAGAGATGAAGAGAGAGGGACAGATACAGAGAGAGAGAGAAATAGATTAAGAGACAGAGAGCTGTATAAGCAGACCAAAAGAGTAATAGATGGGCAGATAGAAGACATTAATAAAGGCAAAATGGGCAAATGAATTTCAGCATAGTTAAGTGTGAGGTATTACATTTTGCTAAGAAAAATAAGGAAGTCACATATTACTTGGAAAATAAATTGGGTAGAGGAACAAAGGGATCTTGGGGTACAAATACACAAATCACTAAAAATTGCAATGCAGGTCAATAAGGCCATAACGAAAGCAAATAAGGCACGAGGGTCTATTTCCAGAGGAATAGAATTGAAAAGTAGGTAAGTTATGCTAAACTTATATCAAACCTTGGTTAGACTACGCTTGGAGTAGTGTGCAGTTCTGGTCACTGTATTATTAAAAGGAGAGAGAGGTCCTGGAGAAGGTTCAATAAAGATTTACTTGGATGATACCAGAACTACAATGTTATATCTATCAGGAAAAGTTAAACAGACTGGGTCTCTTTTCTCTTGAAAAAAGGAGGCTGAGGGGTGATCTAATAGAGGTCTTTAGTTATGAAAGCTTTTGATAGAGCAGACAAAGTGAGAGAATGTTTCCACTTGTTGGGAAGAGCAAAACTGGAGACCATCAAGCCACCAAGAAATTAAATAGGGAATTCAGGAGAAACTTCTTTACCCAGAGAATGATGAGAATGTGGAATTCGCTTCCACAGGGAGTAATTGAGGGATAGATGCATTTAAGGGGAAGCTAGGTAAGCACATGAGGGAGAAAGGAATTGAAGGATATACTGAGCGGGTGAAATGAAGTAGGGTGGGCGGAGGCTCATGTGGAGCAGAAACACCAGCATGGACCTGTTGGGCCGAATGGCCTGAAACTGTGTCTGTAAATTCTATGTAACATTTGTAATTGGTGCTAATGCTGGTGCAACATGTTGAGAATTTGCCCCTTCCGGAGAGAAACAGGGAGAAGACTTGAAGGAAGATGAAGACAAGGTGTTTACCATTGGAGGATGTGACTGGGAGGAGGGAGATTCCAGTAAAAAGGACTTGTGGAGGCCTGTGGCAGGAGATAGGTCACTTCTGAGTGACACTTGGAGCCATAATTAAATGTTGTGACATGAAAATATAAAACGTCGTGCAGCTGTGGGCTGAGTGCTTGTTGATTTGAGGTTTCCCTGGCAGTTTCTATTTTGGTGGAGCACAAATCCCTCTTCATCTTCTATTCAATCCAAAGTTATAATGAAATGGAGACAGCCATTTCGAGACAAACATAAAACTACTCAGGCACTGGTGAAGTCCAAGAGCTTGTATTTGTTACGCTTGTGGTCAGTGAGCAAGCTTAACTTTCTCAATTCCAAAAGATTCGGAGGGTGAACAGAAGCAGGGAGGAGACAAAGAATCCACTTTCCACTGGCTCCCCCACTCCTCCCACTCATCTCTCTGAAAAGACCCTAACTGTTATTGGCGAACTTCTTTGCAGAAGACTGAGGGAATGATCTGATAAAGGTTCAATTAACATTATGATAGGTTAGACGTAGACAATATGTTTCCACTTATGGAGGAGACCCGAACTAGGGACCATAAATATAAGATAGTCACCAATAAAGAAATCCAGGAGAAACTTCTTTACTCAGAGGGTGGTGAGAATGTGGAACTCACCAGCACAGGGAGTGGTTGAAGAACGGATGCATTTAAGGGGAAGCTGGATAAACACATAAGGGAGAAAGGAATAGAAGGATGTGCTGATAGAGTGAGATGAAGCGATGTAGGAGGAGGCTCGTGTGGAGCATAAACACCAACATGGACCAGCTGGGCCGAATGGCCTGTTTCTGTGACTGTAAATTTGATGTAACACGCAGAGGCGAAAGTAATCAGAGTGATAAATGGGAGGAGGGTGGTGAATGAAGCTAATGAGAGATGTTTTGAGGAGGCTATTGGCGAGGAGGAGAGAGGCAGTGATGGGGACAGCAGAGGGTGGGGTTAAGGGAGTGTGTTCATGACTGAAATAGACAGTAATGTACAGACAGCCACAGAAGGATGTATCCTGTCAGTTTTAAATTAAAGAGACTGCTATTTATAAGACTATGTGTCCTTTTGAATTTGATCTTTTACATTAGAAACTGCCCCATATCCTACACTCTTTACAGAATTCTAAAGCTCTGTTGACAAATTAAAACCTCTGGGTCCCTTCGAGGTTTAACAGCAACCAGGTGAACTCAAACCTGCTGGATCACTCTGATCATGTTAGGATTCGACTGACGTGCTTTCATTGCGTGTTTACCTGTAGCACTGAGCCTTGCAGAACACACAACTTTGTAGTTAATTACCGTTCTCTGGTCTTGTGTACGTGTGTTATTTATTTAGAAATGCTGAGGTTAACTCCCCAATATTAATCACTTCATCATTGACGGCTGTGCCTTCAATTGCCAAGACCATAAGCTCTAGAATCCCCTCCCTAAATCTCTCTGCCTCTCTCTCCTCCTTTCAGCACGTTCTTTAAAAACTACCTCTTGAACGGAGATTTTGATCATCTGTCCTAATATCTCCTCTGTGGCTCGGTGTCAGATTTTGTTTTGCCTGATTACACTCCTGTGAAGAGCCTTGAGATGTTTTACTGTGGTAAAATGCGCTATATAGCAACAACAGCGGCAATGGGCGGCACAGTGGCGCAGTGGTTAGCACCGCAGCCTCACAGCTCCAGCGACCCGGGTTCAATTCTGGGTACTGCCTGTGTGGAGTTTGCAAGTTCTCCTTGTGTCTGCGTGGGTTTCCTCCGGGTGCTCCGGTTTCCTCCCACATGCCAAAAGACTTGCAGGTTGATAGGTTAATTGGCCATTATAAATTGCCCCTAGTGTAGGTAGGTGGTAGGGAAATATAGGGACAGGTGGGGATGTGGTAGGAATATGGAATTAGTGTAGGATTAGTATAAATGGGTGGTTGATGGTCGGCACAGACTCGGTGGGCCGAAGGGCCTGTTTCAGTGCTGTATCTCTAAATTAAACTAAACTAAACTTATGTAGTGCCTTTAGCCCAGGCAGCAAAAGGCACAGCCGCCAATGGTGGACCAATTAAATTGTGTGGGAATGCACAAGAGGTCAGAATTCGAGGAGCGCAGATATCTTGGAAGGTTGTGAAGCAGGAGGAGATTTCAGAGATAGGGAGGAGTGAGGACATGGAGGGATTTGAACATTTGAGCCCATGTAGGTCAGCGAGCACAGTGGGAGATGGTGAACAGGACTTGGTGTGAGTTAGGGGACAGTTAATGCAAGTTGTCTGATGAGATTACAAAGGTGAGGGAGGCAGCATAACAGTCACTGAGAAATGAACAGATACTTTTTTTTTATTTCCAAAATATACTTTATTCATAAAAATCTGTAAAAATTACATTACCAGTTTCAAACAGCACCAAGTCAAAAAATACAAACAGTGCAAAGGAGGTCCGTTTGTTTCATTACAATCATGAGTTGCCTCACAACCCTTCCATTTCACATTGGTCATGCCAATTACATTTTAATATTTTACAGCAAATGAAAATTTTCCTGATAGAGTTCGAGGGGTTTCCCATGGATCCAGCCCCTCAGTCCAGCTTGGTGGGGGGACTTTACACTGTGGTCTTTCCCCATTGACCCTTTGCTGCGGCTGCCCCAAGCTTTAGTGCGTCCCTCAGCACGTAGTCCTGGACCTTGGAATGTGCCAGTCTGCAACATTCGGTCGTGGACCACTCTTTGCGCTGGAAGACCAGCAAGTTTCGGGCAGACCAAATGTACAGATACCTCCTTCTACAATATTTATGGTATGTGCTTCTCTGTTTAAATTGATTCAATCTCACCCTGTGAGAGTTTGACACTCTGCCTCCTCTCACTGATGGTTCCTGGCAGTTCCCTGATTGTAGCTCAACCCTCATTTTTGACAGCATGGCCTCTTATTGATGTACTTTCAGTTACAGACCAGAGTTCAAGCTCAGCCGAGCAGCTTGCTACAAACAGGAGGCAGGAATACAGGAACATGAGGGCGAGAAGGCCATTCAGCCCCTCGGGCCTGTCCCACCATTCAGAGCATGGCTGCTCTGCACGTCAAATCCATTTAGCCACCATTGCTCCAGATACCCTTCCCCAACAAAATCTCTAAATTCATAACAGCTTTTAAAATGTATGGAGATAAATATTAGAAAAAGAAACACTTATAATGGCTCTGGGACGTGCAGAGTAATGGTACTAGGTGGAGAGCTCTTTCAGAAACCTGGTACAGCCATAATGGGCTGAGTGGCCTCCTTCCCTCCCTCTCCTCCTCCCTCTCTCCACATCCCTCCTTTTCCCCATCCTCTCTCCCTCTCCCTCCCTCCACCTCCTCACTCTCCATCTCCTCCCCTTCTGTCTCCTCCTCATCCCTCCCTCTCCCCTCTCTGTCCCCCTCTCCTCTCTCTCTTCCCCTCTCTCTTCCCCTCCTTCTGCCCATCCTCCCCTCCTCCCTCTCTTTCCCCCTCCCTCTCTCCCAATCCTTTCTCCCTCCCTCTCCCCTCCCTCCTCTTTATCCCTTCCCCTCCCATCCTCTCTCCCTCACTCTCCCCCCTCGCCTCCTCATCCCGCCCTCTCCCCTCTCTTCCACCCTCTCTCTCCTCCCCCTCGCTCCCCTTCCCTCTCCCCTCCTCCTTCCCTCCACCTCCCCTTCCTCTGCCCATCCTCCCTCCCTCCCTCTCCACCTCACTGTCCCCCCTCCACTTCCCTTTCCATCTCCCAACCGCTCAACAGCTATGTAATCTCCCAGGAGAGGCAAAAAAAAACCCAGAAAAAAAACATAGGACCAATGGGGAGAATTCCTCTCCAACCCCCTCAGGCAATCAGAACCAGTGCAGGAAGTCACACGGACCAAAGCCTCATACTTTCCTCACTCAATTTCAGCACCATTATGTATTTTCTTGGGGTTTGGTGGTGACTAAGACTGGCAACCCTTGAAAGATTTCAGCCCCTCCCCTGACATCCCCTCCCAGCCTGGCCTCCCCTCCCCCACCTCCCCAAACTGCCTCATCCGAAAGACGGCACCTCCGACAGTGCAGCACTCCCTCAGTACTGCACTGGAGTGTCAGCTATGATTATGGGCTCAAGTCTCTGGACTTGAACTGATGATCCTCTGAATCAGATGTGAGGATGTTACAAACTGAGCCTCAGCGGTCACGCAAAGAGGAGAGAGACCGATTACCATGTTGGAGTTTGGGAGATAGGTAGCATTACAAGACATTCAGGGATGCAGAATGCCTAGGTTTCAACAGGCAGCACTGGTGAGGCCAGCAGCTCAGTGCTGCCACTGCCAGGCTGGAGGACTGCTGGTGTAGTGCAGTTCAATAAATCAGTGACAGCATTTTTCCTCTGGTGGAGGGAGACCATAAACTTAAAAACTAGCGCTAGGCGGTTCAGGGGTGATGTCAGGAAACAATTACACAAAAGGGAGTGGAAATCTGGAACTCTCTCCCCCTAAAAAGCTGTTGAGACTGGGATGGTGGGAGAGGGGGGGGGGGGGTTAATTGAAAATTTCAAAACTTTAAGGGGATTAAGGGTTTCAGAACCAAGAGAGGTAGATGGAGTGAAAATACAAATCAACCATGATGTAATTGAATGGCGGAACAGTCTCGAGGGGCTGAATGGCCTCCTCCTGTTCCTACGTTGCTTATGGTACTGCTTAGGCACATGGTTTGGTGGATATAAGCTGATAACAGAGTGAGTTAGGAAGCCTGCTCACTGTCTAGACTAGCACGGGGAGAATGACCACTTCTGTGAGGTCGAGAGGTAATGAAGAAAAATAAAGCTCTCCATCCACACTGAAAGGGAATATCCATGTTATCTTACAAGGACAATATTTGGCATTTCAGCTATTTTCTTTTTCAGTGCCTCGGTGAATCTCTTGGAAATTCGCTTGGCTCACACTCCCCCCAGAAACGTCTGACTCCTCTGCTGACTTTCTGAAGGACGTTTTCCTCCCGATTGAGTAACCAGGTTACTCCTCGACAAATTATTACTTTTGATGAGAGTGGGTCACCACAAAATGGTACAACTGTAGACATGTCTAGTCAGACGATGGGCTATCCTGCAAACGTCTTTTTGTCATATTGTTACTTCCGCAAGAATTTGGCAGCATTCATTGACTTTTTTGGAGGGTATCTAAAAGATAACTGGAGTTTCCCCCACTCCGCATTTTTTGTGTGTGTTTGTGTGTATACCTATTATACTCTCCCTCTCTATCTGTGTGAGTCTCTGTCTCTCAACCTCTTTGTGTATGTCTCTCTGTGTATTTGTATGTCTCTATCTGTGGATCTTTCTCTCTGCGTCCAAGTAAATCTCTTTGTTTCTACATTTTGTGTGTCTCTTTCTTTCTAGCTCTGTGTATATCTCTGCCTCTGTGCGTATGTCTCTCTCTCTCTGACTGTGTCTCTCTCTCTCTGACTGTGTGTCTCTCTCTGACTGTCTCTCTCTGACTGTCTCTCTCTGACTGTCTCTCTCTGTTTGTGTCTCTCTCTCTGTCTGTGTGTCTCTCTGATTGTCTCTCTCTGTCTGTGTCTCTCTCTCTGTCTGTGCCTCTCTCTCTGTCTGTGTCTTTCTCTGTCTGTGCCTCTCTCTCTGTCTGTGCCTCTCTCTCTGTCTGTGTCTTTCTCTGACTGTGTCTTTCTCTGACTGTGTATCTCTCTCTCTGTGTCTCTCTTTCTGTCTGTGTGTCTCTCTCTGTCTGTGTCTTTCTCTGACTGTGTCTCTCTCTCTCTGTGTCTCTCTCTCTGTCCGTGTGTCTCTCTCTGACTGCCTCTCTCTCTGTCTGTGTGTCTCTCTCTGTCTGGGTCTCTCTCTCTGTCCGTGTGTCTCTCTCTGTCTGGGTCTCTCTCTCTGACTGTGTGTCTCTCTCTGTCTATGTGCATGCCTGCCTCTGTGCGTGTCTTTGTAGGTTTGTGTCTCTCTACTTCTGTGTGTCTCGGTGTCTTGTGCGTCCCTCCCTGTCTGTTTGTGTCTGTGTGTGTCTCTGCCTCTGTCTATCTCTCTGTCTGTGTGCCTCTGTGCGTCTCTGTGTCAGTGTATGTCCCTCTGTCTGTATGTGTGTGTGTCTCTGTCTATGTGTGTCTGTGCACACCTCTTTGTGTGTCTGTGTGTGTGTCTCTGTGTGTGTGTGTATCTCTGTGCGTCTGTGTGTCCCTCTGTCTGTGTGTGTCTCTGTCTATGTCTGTCTGTCTGTGTGTGTGTGCCTCTGTCTATGTGTGTCTCTGTCTGTGTGTCTGTGTGTCTCTCTGTATGTCCCTCTGTGTGTGTGTGTGTGTGTCTCTGTCTGTGTGTCTCTGTCTGTGTGTCTCTCGGTCTGTGTGTGTATGTCTCTCTCTGTGCATCTGTGTGTCCCTCTGTGTGTGTGTCTCTGTGCGCAGTGGTTAGCACCGCAGCCTCACAGCTCCAGCGACCCGGGTTCAATTCTGGGTACTGCCTGTGTGGAGTTTGCAAGTTCTACCTGTGTCTGCGTGGGTTTCCTCCGGGTGCTCCGGTTTCCTCCCACAAGCCAAAAAAGACTTGCAGGTTGATAGGTAAATTGGCCATTATAAATTGCCCCTTGTGTAGGTAGGTGGTAGGGAAATATAGGGACAGGTGGGGATGTGGTAGGAATATGGGATTAGTGTAGGATTAGTATAAAATGGGTGGTTGATGGTCGGCACAGACTCGGTGGGCCGAAGGGCCTGTTTCAGTGCTGCATCTCTAAACTAAACTATGTGTGTTTTTTTGTCTGTTTATGTGTGTCTCTCTGGCTGTCTGCCTGGCTTTCTGTCTAACTAAGAGAATCAGTATATTTTTAGATAGTGTTGGGGTAGGGTGAGGAAGGAGGAGGAGAAGGAGGGAGATAGCTAGAGTGCTTTTGGAGGGGGAGGAGATCATCAGCGAGGTTAGTGGCAATGAAACTGGATCCTCGCAAAGCTCATACCAACAGAGGAATGCTCGCTCCTCGCTGCTCTGCACTGGCAGGGCCAACCCTTCGAATAGAATCAGCTGCAGCCACCATCCAGCTTGACTCCCCTCCCCCCTCACCCTCTTCCCCCGCTCCCCGCCCCCCACTTAACCAACACACACAATCTCATCCTGTCACAAAGCAGTGTCACTGAAATTACTACTCCTGTCTGGAACAAGTTGGCGTGGCTTTGAGGACTTATTATTCAATTGTGAAAAGCGAGGGGGAGGGAAGAGGGAAGATTCCGGAGAAACATTGGGATTGATTTGAATTCAGGAGCACGGCACTGACCTCTTTTTGGACTGAGGGCAACGGAGGGTTTAAGTTGAGACGGGCAGCCTGTGCTGTCAGCCTCGTGATTGGAACCAGGAGAAAGGTGAGTGAAAAGTGTACTGACAGATTTACAAGTCTCTCCGTCTGCCGCTCTTTGTTTCTTTGTGTTTTGCCCTTTCTCTTTGTGTGTGTTTCACAGTCTTTCTTTGTGTGAGCACCCCTGTCCCTACATGTGTGTGTGTCTGTTTCTGTCTTATTTTATTTGTGTTGCCCACTGCCATCTTTGTGTAGGTGCCTGTGTGTGTCTCTCTCTCGATTCATGTGTCTGTGTGTGTGTGGCTCTCTCTGTGCCTGTGTGTGTGTGTGTGTGTCTCTCTCTCTCTCTCTGTCTGTGTGTGTGTGTGTCTCTCTCTCTCTCTCTCTGTGTCTGTGTGTGTCTCTCTCTCTCTCTCTCTCTCTCTCTGTGTGTGTGTGTCTCTCTCTCTCTCTGTGTCTGTGTGTGTGTCTCTCTCTCTCTCTCTCTCTGTCTGTGTGTGTGAGTCTCTCTTGATTCATGTGTCTGTGTGTGTGTGGCTCCCTCTGTGTCTGTGTGTGTGTGGCTCTCTCTGTGCCTGTGTGTGTGAGTCTCTCTTGATTCATGTGTCTGTGTGTGTGTGTGTCTCTCTCTCTCTGTGTCTGTGTGTGTGTGTGTCTCTCTCTCTCTCTCTGTCTGTGTGTGTGAGTCTCTCTTGATTCATGTGTCTGTGTGTGTGTGGCTCCCTCTGTGTCTGTGTGTGTGTGGCTCTCTCTGTGCCTGTGTGTGTGAGTCTCTCTTGATTCATGTGTCTGTGTGTGTGTGGCTCCCTCTGTGTCTGTGTGTGTGTGGCTCTCTCTGTGCCTGTGTGTGTGAGTCTCTCTTGATTCATGTGTCTCTGTGTGTGTGGCTCCCTCTGTGCCTGTGTGTGTGTGTGTGTGTGTGTGTCTCTTTGTGTGTGTATGTCTGTGTGTGTATTCTGTGTATGTGTCTCTGCGTTTCTGTGACTGTATGTGAGTGTTTGGGTGTCTCTGTCTGTGTGTAAGTGCGTGTCTGTGTCTGTATGTATGTACATCTGCATGAGTGTGTGTGTGTGAATGTTTGGATATGTGTGTGTGTGTGAGAGTGAGTATTTGTGTGTGAGTGTTTGAGTGTCTGTTTGGGTGTGTTTGGGAGTGTGTGTGAGTGTCTGTGAGTGTGTGAGTGTGAGTATTTGAGTATCTGTGGTCTATGTGTGTTTTGCTGTCTGTCTATGTGTCTGTGTGTGTGTGTCTGTGTGTTTTGCTCCTTTCTCTGCATTTCCTTACTTTTTCCTCTCTGTGCCTCTTTCTCTCTCCCACTCTCCACTTGGCTCTTTCTCTGGTGTTTATCCCACTGTTTTTCTTTTACTCACTTTGTCTCTCTATCTCTGTGTACCTGTATCTTTCTATCACCATCTCTCGTCCTTCTCTCTATTTCTCTCTCTGCGCCTTTGTCCCTTAGTTCTTTTTTCTCTCTCTATTTCTGTCTATCTCTCTCTGTCTCTTCATTCCCCACACGACAGTCTTCGATTTAAATACATGAGCTGGAAATCCCAATGTATATGAAGGGGCTGTTTTCCATTTAGTTGTACAGACTGACGATATTGAGAGTTTGTCTGAGGCTTTGATGTGAGCAATGTGATCCACATGAGCCATTGCAATGAGGTCCCCCATTCATAGATCAAACAGCAAACAGTCTCAGATCCTCATCAACTCGAACTGGTTCAATCAAACTGAAACTGAGCCAATAAACAAAAGAAACAGCTGTTTAAAATTGGTGCTGAATGTGTCGGCTTTATCAAATTCCAGCTATACTTAAAAGCTCAAGTTATTTCATTTCATTAATTTTCAAATGTTTAAAAGTGTTGTTTTAGTGAAGATAAGATGTGTATGTAAATATGTGATGACGTCAGAATTTACTCCAAATTTGATGTCAAATGCATCCTGATAGTGTGGCTCCATCTTTGATAAGGGATTCTTACAGTGTGACTCTCTCTATCAATGGGACTTGTGATACCCTCACTTATTGGGTTCCTTGTGGTCTGATTCCCATTATCAATGGGATTGCTACGATGCCCTCTTTCGATGGGATCCTTATGCTGTGGCTAGCTCTACCATCTGGAAGGACAAGGGCAGCAGGCACTTGGGAACACCACCACCTGCAAGTTCCCCTCCAAGTCACACACCATCCTGACTTGGAACTGTATCCCCGTTCCTTCATTGTCGCTGGGTCAAAATCCTGGAACTCCCTCCCTAACTAGCTAGCTCTATCAATTAGATTTTTATGGTGTGATTCACTCTATACATGGGATGCTTATCCTTCGACTCTTTGTAAAGCTGACTGAAATCTGCTTGACAACAATTGTACAGTTTTGCCACTTTGCACCAAAAGTCACCCTGGGCACTGTGATTGTGGCAGATTCATGTCAATCAGTGACTTTCAGTGGAAATGATTCTGACTGAGGGAGGAGTCACCCAGCTCAGTGAGAGCTGGATTCTCACTTGGGATTTGGGAAGGAGGGATACGGAGGGACACCAGCCTGCAGTCAACAAGGGGACAAATGATATGAATAAGGATTTCTTTATGTTGATAGCCGTGTTTCTGATGCCTGGCAAGTGTTAACTCTTCCCACCAACAGTAGACCCCAATGAAAACAAGGTGAAATCCACACTTTCAACAAGACTGCGCCCCGACTCATCACAAGACCCAGACAAGAGGTTATTGTTCATTCATTCATGGGATGTGGGCATCACTGGTATTGCCCATCCCTAATTGCCCTTGAGAAGGTGGTGGTGAGCTGCCTTCTTGAACCACTGCAGTCCATGTGGGGTAGGTACACCCACAGTGCTGTTCGGAAGGGAGTTCCAGGATTTTGACCCAGCGACAGTGAAGGAACGGCGATATAGTTCCAAGTCAGGATGGTGTGTGGCTTGGAGGGGAAGTTGCAAGTGGTGGTGTTCCCATGTATCTGCTGCCCTTGTCCTTCTAGTTGGTAGAGGTTGTGTTTGGAAGGTGTTGTTGAAGGAGTCTTGGTAAGTTGCTGCAGTGCATCTTGTCGATGGTAGCACCACTGGTGAAATCTTCCATCACTTGGCTGATGATTGAGAGTGGGCTAACGGGCGGTAATAGGTCACATTGGATTTGTCCTGCTTTTTGTGGACAGGACAGAGCCATGGAAAATAAGTTGGTTTTTCTATTGACCCAAGATTTACCGATGGTCTTCCAACAAGCCCTCTGCTAAGTGTGGTGAAATGGGTTCGAGCAGGGCTCGGAGATGATAGGTCCCTGTCTCAGCTCTGCTCACCCAGAATGTGGAATCCGGCATCAAAGGCCCTTCAGATCAGATCTTTGTTCCACACCTGCAACTTGCTCAGACTGCTGACTAATTCCAGACAACACGTTTATAAACCCAAGTTTCTCCCATCAGCGAGACTCCTCTGTAATATAAAAGTTCTGTTAGATTTTGCTTTGAGCAGGAGACCAGGCAGTGACTGAAAGGGCAAATGTCTTCTTTCATCCATCAGTTTACAGCACGCTGTCGAAGCCTTTTCAATTCAATGTTTTTTTAAAAAGCACCTTTAGCAAGCATTCGGCAAGAGGTCATGCTGGTTAACTAGCTGGGGTTTTTCTTATCTGTCGAGATGAAGCATCCTGTGCAATTTACATCTGCTTAAAGCTTCTGTTTTCCAAGGGAGGTCAGAAGGTGATGGAGTGATACAAATCCCACTCCTCTTAATGTCAAATCACTTCTGCTAATATCTGCAATCCCAGTCAGTGATCACCACAGCTGGGAGTGCCTGGGTTTTGTAAAAGTCTCCGCTGTTGCCGTGGTTTCATTGGTTCTGACTATGAAGGATTGGGAGAATAACTTGGTCAATTTTACCGATTTTGATGTATCTGTTCTACTTTTGAAAAAAGTAACGCCCCCGGTGAATAATAATGAGCATTACAGAGCTGGGAGGACCCCAAGTTTTATCCCCGGTCTGTGCTGAGTTTGGTGGTCTCAACTAGAGCAGCAGTAGTTGTGCTATAATTGGCCTTATTATTCCCACTACTAATCGAAATCCAGCGGAAAATGTGTGTATGCACCTGTGCATGTGCATGTACATGCAAGTTCACGTGTGTGGAAGTGTACATGCCTGTTTGTGTGCATTTGCACTTGTGCACAGTGGGTAAGGACAACCTTAGCCTCCTCGTGGTGCCTTTTACAGTTGAATAACCTGGCATCGCTTGCTGTTCGGAATCACACATGAAGAGTGATCACTTGAGAGGCAATGCAGGGCAGTTAGTTTCCGTCGAAGCATCAGAAACAAATCAACGTTTTTCAGAGACAAATGGAGATAAGAGAGGGGGAAAGGCATCAAATGGTGTAATTCAAGATATGATCAAATGAATCAATTAACCACAGAAAGCTTTCTTCCTTTGGGACTCGTGTGTTAGCAGGATAACAAACAAAAGATTAAGAATTTCGTCAGTATTGTGTTCAGAACTCAAATGAAAATCATTTCAAAACCCAAACAGGAAACTAAGATTCAGTGTAAAGCTCAGGTCCCCTGCAGCTGCAATTAATCCCTTCCCAATGGAAAACTGGAATGAGAGTTTAGTTTTCCTTTTATAAAATGTTAAACTTTTTTGTAATTCATTCTTGGGATGTGGGCGTCACTGGCAAGGCCAGCATACTTTACCCATCCCCAATTATCCTTGAGAGGTGGTAATGAGCCACCCTCTTGGCCGTGGCGGTCCTGTGTTTTTTGTACTTTTGATATAAATTAGTGGCTTGCTCGCCCACTTCAGAGGGCAATTAAGAGTCAAAGGAAAATAACTTGCATTTCTATAGCATCTTCATGACCTCAGGCCATCCCAAAGTACTTTACAGCCAATGAAGTTCTTTTGAAATGTAATCATTGTTGTAATGTAGGAAATTCAGCAGCCAATTGGCACACTGGAGTCCAATTCGAGCCTCTTGAGCATCCCTGATTTTCATCGCTCCATTGTCAGCAGTGCCTTCAGTTGCCTGCGCGCTAAGCTCTGGAATTCTCGCCTTAAACCTTTCCACCTCGCTTCCCTCCTTTAAGACACTCCTTAAAACCTACCTCTTTAACCAAGCTTTTGGTCACCTGTCTATTTATGCGGCCCTGTGTCAAAATTTGTTTGATAATGCTCTTGTGAAGTGCCGTGGGACGTTTTGCGACGTTAAAGGCACTATATAAATGCAAGATGTTGTTGTCCATGATCTGGGACTCCCAGCCGTGCTAATCACAGGGAGTAGTATCGCCGTGTAGAATTTTGCATTTTATGCTTTTTTGCTGCCCTTGATCTTGTTATTTCTGCTGCTGTACATTAACAGTAAAACACTTCATGGTTTTCCTGTTCCCCATTGTATTAGTGATGCTATCTTTTGGAAGTGAGGGAAAGGGTTCCTCTGGGGTTTGTTAAGGAGAACCCCACACACAAAGGTTGGAAAGGATTGAGCTGTAAGAGAAGGGAACATATTTATTGGTTGGGGGTGGTAGGGGGAACTGAAAGTTAAAGACAGTTTGGAGTAATGCAGAGTTGCATTGCCTAGACTGCCAGTGTGTTGAAAGTAGTATTAGCTGAAGCATTCAAAAAGAAAAGGGACAGATTCCTAACTCAACAGGGGATTGAGAACATAAGAAATAGGGGCTGGAGTAGGTCATATGGCTCCTTGATCCTGCTCTGCTATTCAGTACGACCGTGACTAATCTTCTACCTCAACACCACATTCCCAGCCTATCCCCATATCCCTTGATTCCTTCAGATCCCTTGATCCACAAATCGATCAATTTCAGTCTTGAATATACTCAACGACCGAGCCACCACAGCAATCTGAGGTAGAGAATTCCAAAGATTCACCACCCTCTGAATGAAGAAATTCCTCCTGGTCCCAGTCTGAAATGGCCGACCACTTATACTGAGGCTATGACCCCGTGTTCTAAACTCGCCAGCGAGGGGAAACAACCTTTCAGCATCTATGTACACAGTCAGGCCGTCTCAGAATCTTAATAAAAGCAAAATACTGCAGATACTGGAAATCTGAGGTAAAAACAGAAAGTGCTGGAAATACTCAGCAGGTCTGGGAGCATCTGTGGAGGAAGAAGCAGAGTTAACGTTTCAGGTCAGTGACCCTTCATCAGAACCTCTCAGAATCTTATATGTTTCAATGAGATCACCTCTCACTCTTCGAAGCCCCAGAGGGGTAAAAGGCTCAGTGTCCAAGCAGGAGGGAGACAGGGATGGTCTGAACCGATGGTGTCCTTCGATCTGAATCATAAGACAAATCCTAAAGTGTTGAATTGACTTTACTCATTTGCTGCACCTTCACATACTCACGGACCTCTCAGAACTTTGGCAGTAGATTCCACATTGCAAAATCAATTTTTCATAACTACTCCTCTCTCGCCTACTCTATTTACAGTGAGTAACTGCTCCCTCACGGGTAGTGCTTCTCAAAGGCTAATAAAATGGAAAACTAAATCTAAGGACTATTTAACTAATGTGTCACATCTCATCTCACATTGCAGCAGGTTCAGCAGATATTAACTGGAGCAATTCATTACAGACAGTGAGTTTCCATCTCCCCTGTGCTAGGTGCTCCCATGTAAATATTTACACATCCCAGTGACCTCAATCCCATCCCTGCAAATTGGGACACCACGGAATTCGTGACACATTCCAGAGGACCCCCTGCAAATACTGACACACTCCAGGGGATCACCTGCAAATACTGACACATTCCAGGGGATCACCTGTAAATACTGACACACTCCAGGGGATCACCTGTAAATATTGACATACTCCAGGGGCGGAAAGGAGTATCTGCTATCAATACTATCATTCAGAACCATTAATTAGTAAACAGGAACACAAAGTGTGATACTATCTCACCAAGTATAAAAAATACAGAAATCGAATGACATACAGCAGATTTATGATGTCCTTGGGGACCTGACTCTCTGAGCTCAGTGTGAATCCTAGTTTGAAAGCCTACGTTTCATGACAGAAGAGTGAGTCATTCTGACAGTATGATGAGACCTGTTGCTGAAGCTTGAGTGTTTCGGTGCTTTCAATAGCTGAATGAGAATGGACAGTGATAAATCAGTTTCTACATGAGAGTTTGGACACAGTCCCTGAATCCAAGTAAGTGCTACATCAACATTGCAATGAGGCAGCTAGACAGATCCACACTGCATCAGCGAAGCAGTCTGCAAGATGGAACTTGCAAACCATTAGAAGCTGTAATATGTAATTTTAAACCTTAATCTATACCTTTACTATTCAATTTTGAATTTTAATAAACCATAAAACTAGCTCAACATGAGAGCAGGCTGGAGAAATTTCTTCATTCAGAGGGTGGTGAACCTGTGGAATTCTCTACCACAGAAGGCAGTGGAGGCCAAGTCATTAAATATATTCAAAAAGGAGATAGATATATTTCTTAATGCCAAAGCGATCAAGGGATTATGGGGTGAAAGCGGGAACAGGGGACTGAATTAGACGAACAGCCATGATCTTTTTTGAATGGTGGAGCAGGCCCGAAGGGCCGAATGGCCTACTCTTGCTCCTATTTTCTATGTTTCTATGAAGGGTTCTTTCCCTTGAAATCAGTGTTAATCTACAACAACTTGCATTTATATAGTGCCTTTAACATAGTAAAACATCCTAAGGCGGTTTACAGGAGTGTTATCAAACAGATTTTTCACCAAGCTACATGAGATATTAGGACAGGTGACCAAAAGTTTGCTCAAAGAGGTGGGTTGAAGGTCTTCCTGGAGGTGGATAGGGAGGCAATTCCAGAGCTTAGGGCCTCGGCAGCTGAGAGCACGGCCACCAATGGTTGGGGGAAGTGGGGGTTGCACAAGAGGTCAGAATTGGAGGAAGGCAGATATCTCGGCGGGTGTGGGGCTGGAGGAGATTACATGGAACGAAAGGGAAGAGGCCATGGAGGGATTTGAAAACGAGGATGAGAATTTTAAAATTGAGGTATTTCCGGACCGGGAGCCAGTGTAGATCAGTGGGAACAGGGGTGATGGGTGAACGGGACTTGGTTCGAGTTAGGATACGGGCAGCAGAGTTTTGAATGACTTTTATCAGTCTCCCCGTCTTGTTCAGCTAGTCCCTTCGCCCCAGACCCAGTGATGGACAAGGTCTCAGAGCTAATGGGGGAGGGGAAATGCATTCCATTCAAACTCACTACTTAATCATTGATGAAGAAATCCCTTCAACCAGGTTGAATTCTTCCTTCTCAAATATCAGCTTTAGTGTCTTCTCACTACAGCCGGTAGTTGTATACCAGAGACCGCTGTCTGCCAATCAGCTTCTTGCCATCGTCACTGACGAATTTATCTGCCTGATCTCCATCACGTAGGGTTACCAACCCTCCAGGATTGTCCTGGAGTCTCCAGGAATGACAGACTAATCTCCAGGGCACTGATGTGAGCGAAACCCAGGAGGAAAATCAAAGGGGCCATTAAACAAAATTGTGGTTGTGAAATTTGCACAGTTTTGTTGTTGATTTATAAAAATATTGAAGATGGTGGGGGGAAAGGCTGTTTGACTGACAGTCAATAACCAACCGACTGGATAATGAAGAGTTTGTTCGCTTTTCCATTGGCTGTGGGAAGGCGGGGCACCATGACGATGGATGTGTCGGGCGACCAATGGCGGGAATGTGGGGGCAGAGCAGTGGAGGTTGGAGGTCATGTAATGAAACCCCTAGGAATACATCCAACCAGAGTTGGCAACTCTATCCCCGTGGCCTATGGAAAACTTTAGATGAGGGAGTTGGATTTAGCAATGTGAATGCAGAGAGATGTCTTACAGATCCCAGAATCCATACCAGACAAATGCCAGTATAAAAAAGAAGTCTTGAATAGGCCAAGTATCTGGCTTCAGCCAGTCTCCTTGGTAACGGATTCCAGCTCAAAATTAAGATCTGATGCTGATAGAAACAGCAATAGTTTTGGTTTAATAGGCATGATTCCACACTCCCAGTGAGGAAGCCGAGCTCTCAGGGATCATGAGTCAGTTACACAGTCTTCCTGTATGTCAAGAAAGGTTATTTCTTAACATTCTCAAATCTTAAAAGGACAACCCCCACTTCCCAGATTGAAATTCGGATGCTATTTAAAGAAAGATGGATCTTACTTGTTCCTTTGAAATGTGAACTTTGTAAGACTCACAGGATTACAAGTAATATCCAAAGAAAATGTTTTTAGGTTTTTATTTTAACCTAACTAGAACATGTATACATACAAACAATTACTGCACGAGCACATCGAAACGCACCTCACTCTGCTGGACTACACCCACAACTCTCTGATCATGTGTGACCTGACATCACTTTTTCAGGTGACCTTCACTTATAGCTCCTTAAGGGGTCCCTTCTTAAAGGTCATCTCACAACATTTACAGCCAATGAATTACCTGTGAAGTGTAGTCACTGTTGTAATATAGGAAATGCGGCAGTCAATTTGTACAGAACAAGGTCTCTCGCTAGCTCAGTGGGTAGCTTTTCATCCCTGAGTACACTGTTGGAAGACATTAAAATGAGGCTCCAACTGCTCTCTCGTGTGGGATGTAAGAGATTTGCTGGCACTATTTTGAAGAAGAGCAGGGGGCCGTTCTTCCCAGTGTCTAAACCAATATTTATCGCTGAATTAACATGATTAAAAATGGCTGATCTGGTCATTATAAGCTGTATAAATCGCTGGTTAGGCCACAGCTGGAGTACTGTGTACAGTTCTGGTCACCACACTATAGGAAGGATGTGATTGCAGTGGAGAGGGTGCAGAGGAGATTCACCAGGATGTTGCCTGGGCTGGAGCATTTCAGCTATGAAGAGAGACTGGATAGGCTAGGGTTATTTTCCTTAGAGCAGAGAAGGCTGAGAGGGGACCTGATTGAGGTATACAAAATTATGAGGGGCATTGATAGGATAGATAGGAATAAACTTTTTCCCTTAGCAGAGGAGTCAATAACCAGGGGGCATAGATTTAAGTTAAGGGGCAGGAGGTTCAGAGGGGATTTGAGGAAATTTTTTTCCACCCAAAGGGTGGTTGGAATCTGGAACACACTACCTGAAGGGGTGGTAGAGGCAGGAACCCTCACAACATTTAAGAAGTATTCAGATGAGCACTTGAAACGCCATAGCATACAAGGCTACAGGCCAAGTGCTGGAAAATGGGATCAGAATGGATAGGTGCTTGATGGCCGGTGCAGACACGATGGGCTGAAGGGCCTGTTTCTGTGCTCTATAACTCTAAGACTCATTGACTCTATTATCGCATTGTTGTTTGTGGGAGCTTGCTGTGTACAAATTGGCTGCTGTGTTTCCTACATTACAACAGTGACAGTACTTCATTGGCAGTTAAGTGCTTTGGTACATCCTGAGGTTGTGAAAAGGTGCTATAGAAATGCAAGTTCTCTAGCAGGGGTGAAGGGGTAGAGATCAGGGATAGGAACTCTGTCTGCTTTTTGTTTTCTCTGTAGCCCAAGGACATAGAGGGTAGTTATAGTACACCCACCGTCTTCCAGCAACAGTCAGCAGCCGCTGGGAGATGGCAAGAAAGTGTAGAGGGGAAAAGGGGGTATGGAGAGAGTGCGAGAGATGGGGAGAAATGGTGGGACGGGAGAGGGGTATGGAGAGAGTTTACTGCAGAGGTCCGTGTGAATAATCTTCTCACAGGCAATTAGGGACGGGCAATAAATGCTGCTCTTGCCAGCAATGTCATCATCCCATGAACACATATACAAAATCAGATTTGGCTGAATATGGTTTGGGCAAATTAAGCATCACTGCAAAGGATCAGGTTATTTCTCCCTGTTGGGTGACTATGTACAGAAGCTGCATTCTCAGGCTGTGGGCATCACTAACAAGGCTGGCTCACATTGCCCCTCCTCCATTGCCTGCCTCAGCCATTACAGAGGCCAGTTACAGGTCAACAACATTAGTGTGGGACTGGAGTCATGTACAGGCCCAAACTGGGTAAGGATGGCAGGTTTCCTTCGCTAAAGGAAGTTTTTATGTCTATCTAACAACTTCATGATAACTTATACTGATTTTGTCACCAGCTTTTTAAAAAGAAAACTAAATTCCAATTCCCATGATGCGATTTGAACTTGTATTCACTGGATAGCTAGTCCAATCACATTACCACTGTGCTATCGTACACCAAGCTGTGAGGCAGTGGCACTGGCAGCTTGCAAAAGTACAGCAGATTCAGTCAACCTGCCTGTAAACCCTACACCCTTTTGCAATTCTGAACGCAGCATCTAATGATGCCTCTAGGCTTCTGTCTCTGTGCCCTTCCACTGTTAATTCTTTGGAAGGACATCAAGAGGAAAGAGCTCCTGGCTGCAAAATCTGAAAACACCTTGGGCAGCGGGACAGGAGTGAAATTAACAGCATTAACTAGAGCCCTGAGGGCGATTGGTGCAGAGGCTAATCAGAGTTTTCCAGAGAATGACTGCATGTTTTTTAGATTAGAGATACAGCACTGAAACAGGCCCTTCGGCCCACCGAGTCTGTGCCGACCAGCAACCACCCATTTATACTAATCCTACACTAATCCCATATTCCTACCAAACATCCCCATCTGTCCCTATATTTCCCTACCACCTACCTATACTAGTGACAATTTATAATGGCCAATTTACCTACCAACCTGCAAGTCTTTTGGCTTGTGGGAGGAAACCGGAGCACCCGGAGGAAACCCACGCAGACACAGGGAGAACTTGCAAACTCCACACAGGCAGTGCCCAGAATCGAACCCGGGTCCCTGGAGCTGTGAGGCTGCAGTGCTAACCACTGCGCCACTGTGCCGCCCATTCTGTCAATGTCTGTCAATGAATTCAGAAATGTAGAATATGCAGTGAATCTCTGGGCTATAATCTTGCACAGTTTAAAGAGGTTGCATGTAACAACAACAACAACTTTTATTTATTTATATACCGCCGTTATACCGCCAAGAGCGACATCTCAATTCATTCCATTTTCGCTGCCTCCGGAGAATACTTGGCATCAGGTGGCAGGACCGTATCTCCAACACAGAAGTCCTCGAGGCGGCCAACATCCCCAGCTTATACACACTACTGAGTCAGCAGCGCTTGAGATGGCTTGGCCATGTGAGCCGCATGGAAGATAACAGGATCCCCAAAGACACATTGTACAGTGAGCTCACCACTGGTATCAGACCCATCGGTCGTCCATGTCTCCGCTTTAAAGACGTCTGCAAACGCGACATGAAATCCTGTGACATTGATCACAAGTCGTGGGAGTCAGTTGCCAGCGTTCGCCAGAGTTGGCGGACAGCCATAAAGGCGGGGCTAAAGTGTGGCGTGTCAAAGAGACTTAGCAGTTGGCAGGAAAAAAGACAGAAGCGCAAGGGAAGAGCCAACTGTGTAACAGCCCCGACAATCAAATTTTTATGCAGCACCTGTGGAAGAGCCTGTCACTCTAGAATTGGCCTTTATGGTCACTCCAGGCGCTGCTCCACACACCACTGACCACCTCCAGGCGCTTACCCATTGTCTCTCGAGATATGGAGGCCAAAGAAGAAGAATAATACCGCCGTTAATACAGTAAAGCATCCCAAGGTGCTACACAGGAGCGGAATCAAACAAAATTTGACACAGAGCTACAAAAGGACATAATAGGACCGATGACCAAATGCTTGGTCATACAAGTCAGTTATAAGGCACCTTTTAAAGGCAGAGGGAGAGGTGAAGAGGTTTAACAAGGGAATTCCAAAGTTTAGGGCCTAGGTAGTTGAAGGCCTGACCCGAACCCGACGGGACCTGACGACATGTGTCTCGCACCTCCTGGTCCGGCATTCAGGCTCGGGTCAGGCCGGGTCAGACATGCTCAATCACAGATATGTGGCTCCAATGTTAATTTAATTTTTGGACTAGAAAGGTGGTTTTGTTACAATTATTTTAAGCTTGTGCAGATCAGCAACAAAGTGAAAAACCGAAGGTAAGTTTGCTGAGGGTCAGGGTTGGGTCGGGTCGGGCACAGGAAAAAATGGAAGGACTCAGGCCGGGACGGGCTCAGGTCAGATGTGGTTCTGTCGGGCTTGGGTGGGGGGTTTTTTTTGCAGACCCGAGCCGGCCTCTAGCTGAAGACACAGGCATCAATGGCGGAACAATTAAAATCGGGGGTGCTCAAGATGTCAGAATTGGAGGAGCCCAGATATCTCAGAGGGTTATAGGAGGTTACAGAGATAAGGAGGGGACAAGGCCATGGAGGGATTTGAAAACAAAGCATTGCTGGACTAAGGTTTGATGTAGGTCAGCGAGCACAGGGGCGATGGGAGAACGTGACTTGGTTCCAGCTAGGATACGGGCAGCAGAGTTTTAGAATAGCTGAAGTTTATGCCAGATGCAAAGTGGGGAGCCGGCCAGGTGAGCATTGGAATAGTCGAGTCTGGAGGTAACAAAGGCATGGATGAGGGTTTCAGCAGCAGATGGGCTGAGGAAGGGGTGGAGATGGGTGATATCTCCCTAGGGTTCACATGAAGAATGGGAAAGATATGAGAGTGTGGCCGGTCCCAGTGAGACGTACCGGAGAGGAATGAAAGGAGAAAACTGTTGGGGTGGGAGGGTGGGGAACAAAATAATTGTAAGGCTCCCACCGCACGGATAATCTTACAGGCGGCTGTGACATTACTAAGCACAGATTACTGCAGGGTACAGATCATCAATTTTTTCACAATGGTTTGAATTAACTTCCACCAGCATCAATGTGGCTTTTGGGCAGACCTGAGCCTCATATGAAACTATTTCAGGATCTATAATTAAATTATTTTCATTCATTCCATTCTCGCAGTCCTTGTGCTGGGATACTGAGCATGATTCTCTGTTGGGTCTCCCAGGGTTGTGCACCGGTGCACTCTTTGCAAGATGTTTTAAGCTTGTGGTTGGTTTCTACTGTTCCGCTTGCAGCATTCGACCACTGGTGTATAGGGGAAGCTGAGTTAAGCATTGACAGATGTCGAGTTCAGACGGTCATCACTGTTGGAGACTGATTTCCCCAAATCTCTTGTCATGGAGTACTCAAGGCCAGAGAGGAAAAAGTTAGTTAATTAGCGACAGTTCCATCTTAGCTCAGAGTGGGCGACAGATTCAGTCAATTACATTCACAGCAAACAGCGGACAGGCTCTGGGGAGTCAGGAGGTGAGTTAATCGCCAGACAATTCTCAGCCACTGACCTGCGCTTGCAGCCACAGTTTTTACATGGCTGGTCCAGTTAAATTTCTGGTCAATGGTATATCCCAGGATATTGATGTCGTGGGATTCAGTGATGGTAATGCCGTTGAACGTCAAGGGGAGATGGCTAGATTTTTTTCTTGTTGGAGATTGCCATTGCCTGGCACTTGTGTGGCGTGAATGTTGCTTTACACTTATCAGCCCAAGCCTGAATGTTGTCCAGGTCTTGCTGCATGCGGGCACGGGCTTCTTGGGGGCGGCACAGTGGCGCAGTGGTTAGCACCGCAGCCTCACAGCTCCAGCGACCCGGGTTCAATTCTGGGTACTGCCTGTGTGGAGTTTGCAAGTTCTCCCTGTGTCTGCGTGGGTTTCCTCCGGGTGCTCCGGTTTCCTCCCACATGCCAAAGACTTGCAGGTTGATAGGTAAATTGGCCATTATAAATTGCCCCTAGTATAGGTAGGTGGTAGGGAAATGTAGGGACAGGTGGGGATGTGGTAGGAATATGGAATTAGTGTAGGATTAGTATAAATGGGTGGTTGATGGTCGGCACAGACTCGGTGGGCCGAAGGGCCTGTTTCAGTGCTGTATCTCTAAACTAAAACTAGTATCTGAGGAGTTGTGAGTGGTACCGAACACGAACATACGAATTAGGAACAGAAGTAGGCCACTCGGCCCCTCGAGCCTGCTCCACCATTCAATAAGTTCACAGCTGAACTGATTTCTCCATGTTACCATCTACCCCCAATAACCTTTCACCCCCTTGCTTGTAAGTGCCGTTTGATAGCACTGCTGACAATACCTTCCATCACCTTGCTGATAATTGAGAGTAGACAAATGGGACAGTCATTGGCCGGATTGGATTTTCCTGCTTTTTGTGGACAGGACATATCTGGGCAATTTTCCATATTGTCAGGTAGATGCCAGTGTTGTAACTGTACAGGAACAACTTGGCTATGGGCACAACTAAAGGCCTGCTACCTGACCCGAACCCGACGGGACCCAGCGACTTGTCGGGCTCGGGTCGGGTTGGGTCGCTGTTCCGGGTCCGGCTTTCAGGCTTGGATTGGGTCGGGCCAGGTCTGGGTCGGGCACACACAGCAAGCAGTGTTAAAAGTAAAAAACCTACCTGAGCTGGGAGTCCGGGACTTCAAGGAGCATAACTGTGAGTCTGCGCAGTGAGCGAGTGAGTGTCTCTCTGACGTCATCACGCTCATGCTGCAGCTTCCTGCAGATTGGGAGTCGCAAGGAAGGTGAAGGGAACATTCTGGTGGTCGGGTCTGGTCGGGTCGGGTGCGGGAAAAATTGGAGGGACTCGGGCCGGGTCGGGCTGGGGTCCGATGTGGTTCTGTCGGGTTTGGGTCGGGTTTTTTTCCCCTGACCTGAGCAGGCCTTTAGGCACAACTAGTTCTGGAGCACAAGTCTTCTGTACTACACTTGGGATGTTGTCAGGGCCCATTTCCTTTGCAGTATTCAGTGCCTTCAGCCATTTCTTGATATAATGTGGAGTGATTCGAATTGGCTGAAGACTGGCATCTGTGATGCTGGGACCTCAGGAGGAGGCTGAGATGGATCATCCACTCGGCACTTTTGGCTGAAGATGGTTGCAAATGCTTCAGCCTTGTCTTTTTCACTAACGTGCTGGGCTCCCCCATCATTGAGGATGGGGATAGTTGTGGAGCCACCTCCTCAGTGGCGCAGTGGTTAGCACCGCAGCCTCACAGCTCTAGCAACCCAGGTTCAGTTCTGGGTACTGCCTGTGCGGAGTTTGCAAGTTTTCCCTGTGACCGCGTGGGTTTCTGCCAGGTGCTCCGGTTTCCTCCCACAGCCAAAGACTTGCAGGTTGATAGGTAAATTGGCCATTGCAAATTGCCCATAGTGTAGGTAGGTGGTAGGAGAATGGTGGGGATGTGGTAGGGAATATGGGATTAATGTAGGATTCGTATAAATGGATGGTTGTTGGTCGGCACAGACTCGGTGGGCCGAAGGGCCTGTTTCAGTTCTGTATCTCTAAATAAAATAAATAACCTGCTCACTGATGCTCAATTTGGGTTCTACCAGAGTCACTCAGCTCCTGACGTCATTACAGCTTTGGTCCAAACATGGACAAAAGAGCTGAACTCAAGAGGTGAGGTGAGAGTGACTACCCTTGACATCAAGGCAGCATTTGACCGAGTATGGCAGCAAGGAGCCCTAGCAAAACTGAAGTCAATGGGAATCAGGGGGAAAACTCACTGCTGGTTGGAGTCATACCGAGCACAAAGGAAGATGGCTGTGGTTGTTGGAGGTCAATCATCTTAGCTCCAGGACATCACTGCAGGAGTTCCTCAGGGTAGTGTCCTAGGCCCAACTATCTTCATCAATGACCTTCCCTCCATCGTTAGGTCAAAAGTGGGGATGTTCACTGATGATTGCACAATGTTCAGCACCATTCGCGACTCCTCAGATACTGAAGCAGCCCATGTCCATATGCAACAAGACCTGGACAACATCCAGGCTTGGGCTGATAAATGGCAAGTAACATTTGTGCCACACAAGTGCCAGGCAATGACCACCTCCAACAAAAGAGAATCTAACCATCTCCCCTTGATGTCCAATGGCATTACCATTGATAAATCCCCCACTATCAACATCCTGGGGGTCACCATTGACCAGAAACTAAAGTGGACCAGCCACATAAATACTGTGGCTACAAGAGCAGGTCAGAGGCTGGGAATTCTGGAGCGAGTAATTCATCCCCTGACTCCCCAAAGCCTGTCCACCATGTACAAGGCACAAGTCAGGAGTGTGATGGAATACTCTCCACTTGCCGGGATGGGTGCAGATCCAACAACACTCAAGAAGCTCGACACCATCCAGGACAAAGCAGCCCACTTGATTGGCACCCCATCCACCACCTTCAACATTCACTCCCACCACCACCAATGCACAATGGCAGCTGTGTGTACCATCTACAAGATGCACTGCAGCAAATCACCAAGGCTCCTTCATTAGCACCTTCCAAACCCGTGACCACTACCACCTAGAAGGACAAGGGCAGCAGATGCATGGGAACATCACCACCTGCATGTTTCCGTCCAAGCCACACACCATCTTGACTTGGAACTATATCGCCGTTCCTTCACTGTCACTGGGTCAAAATCCTGGAACTCCCTTCCTAACAGCACTGTGGGTGTACTTACACCACATGGACTGCAGCGGTTCAAGAAGGCAGCTCACCACCACCTTCTCAAGGACAATTAGGGATGGGCAATAAATTCCGACCTAGCCAGCACCTCTCACACTCTAAGAATTAATATTATATAAAGAAATCCCCTGAGTCATTCAAGCGAAAAAAGAATTTTTACATCAGGGGCAGGTTGTATTGAGAGATGAATGTTTATTCATTACCCACTGGTCTTGTAGAAATCTGTTGTAAAGCCACAAATGTCTCTGGAGTAAAGTATGAAGACAAGCTGATCACCAAGGGTCAGGTTAATCCTGACGTGCTTGATAAATTACTTCGGTAACTCCTTGCCAATTTATTTTGAGGGGGAGAGCAAGAGGAAGACAGCTGTAATTATTAACAAAGGTGCTTGTTTCGATTTGTTAAATGGAAGCAAGGGACAGGAAGAGAGATTTGTTTGAAAGGTGCTTTTACATTGATGTTCAGTCACAAGACATTACCTATACAGTCAATCACCACAACAACATATATTAAGGTCTTAGAAGAGGAGACAGTCGGACAGGATTTCAGAGCATGAGGGATTGGGTGAACTGAAGGCTCGGCCACCAATAGTGGGATGAAGGGAGAGGGCATTGCACTAGAGACCAGAGAAACAGAGAGTTTTGGATGTTGCAGGACTAGAGGAGGTTACAGAGACAGGGAGGGCGAGAACATGGAGGGATTTAAACACTGGAATGACAAGTTTAAGTATGAGTTGGTGGGGGATTGGAATTCAGTGTAGATCAGTGAGCTCAGGGGTAATGCTTGAGCAAGTCTTGGTGTGGGATAGGATACGGGCTGCTGAGGTTTGGATGAGCTGATGTTTGCCGAGGGTGGAGAATGGGACTCCAGCCAAAGGAGCACTGGTCAATAGAGACTTAGTGGCATATGTTGAGCCCATGGCTGCAGAGACACAGTACAATGTTCGGGACCTCACACTGGCCTTCTAAACTCCCTGGGCCTGTTCACCAATGTGCTTTGGATCGTGACCCAGATTAGTTTTTTGAAGTGAAGCAAACCGTTTTTAATATTGAAGAATACATCATCTGCCTCTTACAATGAAGGGCAGGTTCAGGCTCGTATTGGCCCAGAAGGCAGTGGAAGACAACAGAATATAAATGAGGGAGAATGACAACAAAGAGAGAAAGAACTTGCCCTTATGTGGCACCTTTCATGACCGCATGATATCCCAAAGCACTTTACAGCCAATGAAGTACTTTATTGGCTGTAAAGTGCTTTGGGATGCCCTGAAGTTGTCAAAGGTTCTATATAAATGCAAACTGAACTCCTTCTTCTCTGGAGTAAGTTTGTTTTTGAGAAGGATTGTCTGCCTCAGCGAGATTTATCTGGACAAAGTGTTAAAATTGCGACGAGAATGAGGTGAAGTGGGCATGTTCTCTGAAAGATTCCAGCATTAATTTGCCAACAAGATGTTCTCGTAGAATTGTCAAAACCAACTAGACCATTCAAATTGGTTGAAAACTTGTGTCTGGTTATTGCACAGGAGCCGAACCTTTATTAATCTGAGGTTTTCTGGATCTCTGAACAAGTCAAAGCTGGCTTGTATTTAATGTAAACACAGCTGATTCCAAACTTTGATTTTCAGATCTCTTCCTTTTCTCCCCCTATTACCCCCCCTCCCCTTCCCCCACCCCTCAATCCTGGCCAAGGCCACAACAACCACAAATATGGACTTTATCTGATTGTACGATCATTCCCATTGTTTGAAGGAGCTTTTCATTTAAAAAGGAGAAAAAAGAATTGTCGTGATTTAGTCTCCTGTCCTTGCCTCCCGAGAAAAACTCAAGAGTGCTTCATGGACAAGAATTACTTTGAAGTGTCGTGACTGTTTCCAAGTTGACAGACGTGGCAGCCAATTTGCACACAGCAAGATTCCACCCACAGCTGTAGAATGACTGACCCCTTAGACTGTGTTATTTATACAGTGGGTGAGGAGGAAAATGCTCATTTGAAGAACTTTCTGTTTGAAAATTATAACATTAAAAATTCAGCTCATAAAACCTAATAAATCCAACAGGGAATTCAGGAGAAATTTCTTTACCCAGAACTGATTACCACAGGGTGTAGTTGAGGCAAATACCATAGATGGGGAAAGGGATAGCAGGATATGCTGATAGGATGAGATGAGATAGGGTGGGAGGAGGCTCGTGTGGAGCATAAACACTGACATAGACCTAATGAAGGGTCACTGACCTGAAACGTTAACTCTGCTTCTCTCTCCACAGATGCTGCCAGATCTGCTGAGTATTTCCAGCATTTCTTGTTTTTATTTCCGATTTCCAGCATCTGCGGTATTTTGCTTCTACTGGCATAGACCTGTTGGGCCGAAAAGCCCGTTTCTGTGCTGTAAATTCTGTGGAATTACTGTTCATACAAATCTACCCTATTTCAACATCCCAGAAACTTTAAACTTGACCAGATCCAACTTGACTTGCAAACTTTTTTTGAGCTCTTTAATTGTCTTTATATAGAAGATTTGGATTGTAGGGGGCTGGATGGTGCAGTGGGTTGCACACAGTCCTAACATCTTTGTGTTTAGATCCACACCAGGCCACTGGAATGACTGTCTCCTCTTTCTGCCATCTAGGTGGTATTCTCAGAGACTGAGATTGGTGCAGTCTCAGCTCGTTTTGGAAAGAACAGGAGACACATAGCTCAAAGCTGTGCAAAACCTGCACTAGTTGCTATGAGATTCCCCATACTAATGTCTGCTGAAGGTCTTTACTCATAGACGTTGTTGTAAAGCCAGGCATTTATTGCCCATCCGAAGTTTCCCTGAAAAGGTGGTGGTGGGTTTCCCTCACCTGAATAACTTGTCAAGACAATTTAGAGTAAAGAGTCTGTTACTTTGAGAGAGAAATCACTTAGCAGTTCCTTCATTGTCGCTGGATCAAAATCTTGGAACTCCCTCCCTAACAGCACTGTGGGTGTACCCACACCACACAGACTGCAGCGGTTCAAGAAGGCAGCTCACCACCACCTTCTCAAGGGCAATTAGGGATGGACGACAAATGCTGGCCTTGCCAGTGACGTTCACACTCCAAGAATGAATAGAAAAAAACATAGAAGGCAGGCAGGGTATGGGCGGCAGCTCTCCCTCCCAGAAGGACAATATTTTCCTGGCAGCTTGACGGTCATTTTTACTGATGCTCAGCTTTTCATTTCCATTTATTGACAGTTTTCTACAAAGCACACCCACTTGTTTGTAATCTGTGCAATGGCTCAGGGAATTCTGCAGTAAATGCAGGCACAAAGGTGTGCTCTTTGGAAACTCTCGGCTCCCCTCACTGAGGACAGGTAGGAAATGAAAGGAGCTCCTCGCTCCCTCCTCACCGAACTTCCTCAGTCACCAAACTTCCACTTGAACACTCTAATGCAACCCAAGTCAGCACTCCAGTGCAAACAAGGTCAGCACTGTAAGATGGCCCACTTTTATACTGACTGACTCTAGCCCCTGAAAACTGGTTTAAGCCAATTCTCTAACAAGGTGCAGCTGCAAGCAGAGGCTGAGTGAACAAGAGAGGAGCAACAAGCCCAGAGAACCATGGATGACCAGAAACATTCAGGGGACGATGAGAAGGAAAAGAGAGGCTTTTAGCAAATACAAGGAGAGCAAATCAACAGAAGCATTAGTGGAATACAGAAAGTGTAGGATGGAGCTTAAGAAAGCAATTAGGAGAGCAAAGAGGGGATATGAGAAAGCTCTGGCTGGTAAAAGTAGGGAAAATCCCAAGATATTCTGTAAGTATATCAATGGGAGGAGGATAACCAGGGAAAGAGTAGGCCCCATTAGGGACCAAGGGGGAAATTTGTGGGTGGAGCCAGAGGACATTGGTAGGGTGTTGAACGAATACTTCACATTTGTCTTCACCCAAGAGATATGGAACTTAGAGAAAGAGACTGTGAGGTTCTTGAGCAAATTGTCATAGGGAGTGACAAGGTATTGGAGGTTTTGGAAGGCTTAAAAGTGGACAAATCTCCAGGTCCGGATGATTTGTGTCCCAGGATGGTGTGGGAGGCGAGGGTGGAGATTGCAGGAGCTCTGACCCAAATATTTAATTCCTCTCTGGCCACAGGGGAGGTGCCAGAGGACTGGAGAACAGCTAATGTGGTCCCACTATTTAAGAAAGGTTGCAGAGATAAGCCAGGGAACTACAGACCAGTGAGTCTCACGTCAGTGGTAGGGAAACTATTGGAGAAAATTCTGAAGGAGAGAATCTATCACCACTTGGAGAGGCAAAATTTGATTAGGAATAGTCAGCAGGGTTTTGTCAGAGGGAAGTCATGCCTAACAAATTTGATTGAATTTTTTGAGCATGTGACCAGGTGTGTAGATGAGGGTAGTGCAGTTGATGTAGTTTACGTGGATTTCAGCAAAGCCTTTGACAAGGTCCCACATGGGAGACTTATCAAGAAAGCAAATGCACATGGGATACAAGGTAACTTGATAAGGTGGATTCAAAATTGGCTTAGCTGTAGGAGACAAAGAGTGATGACAAACGGCTGTTTTAGTGACTGGAAGCCAGTGTCCAGTGGCGTACCACAGGGATCTGTGCTGGGTCCCCTATTGTTTGTCATTTATATAAACGACAAAGATGACTATGTGGGGGGTAGGATCAGTAAGTTCGCGGATAACACAAAGATTGGCCGAGTGGTTAACAGTGAGGTGGAGTGTCTTAGTTACAGGAAGATATAGATGGGATGGTCAAATGGGCAGAAAAGTGGCAGATGGAATTTAACGCTGAAAAGTGTGAGGTGATACACTTTGGAAGGAGTAATGTGACACGGAAGTATTCAATGAATAGCCTGACACTGGGAAGTTCCGAGGAACAAAGGGACCTTGGTGTGTTTGTCCATAGATCTCTGAAGGCAGAAGGGCAGGTTAATAGGGTGGTGAAAAAGGCATATGGGACACTTGCCTTTATCAATCGAGGCATAGATTACAAAAGCAGGGAGGTCATGTTGGAGTTGTACAAACTTTAGTAAGGCCACAGCTGGAGTACTGTGTGCAATTCTGGTCGCCACATTATAGGAAGGATGTGATTGCATTGGAGGGGGTGCAGAGGCGATTCACCAGGATGTTGCCTGGGATGGAACATTTAAGCTATGAAGAGAGGTTGGATAGGCTTGTGTTGTTTTCACTGGAGCAGAGAAGACTGAGGGGTGACCTGATCGAGGTGTACAAGATTATGAGGGGCATGGACAGGGTGGATAGGGAGCAGCTGTTCCCCTAATTTGAACGGTCAGTTACGAGGGGGTCACAAGTTTAAGGTGAGGTGCGGGAGGTTTAAGGGGGATTTGAGGAAGAACTTTTTTACCCAGAGGGTGGTGATGGTCTGGAATGCCCTGCCTGGGAGGGTGGTAGAGGCGGGTTACCTCACATCCTTTAAAAAGTACCTGGATGAGCACTTGGCATGTCATAGCATTCAAGGCTATGGGCCAAGTGCTGGCAAATGGGATTAGGTAGACAGGTCAGGTGGTGTAATGCATCGGTGCAGACTCGATGGGCCGAAGGGCCTCTTCTGCACTGTATTATTCTGTGATTCTGTGATGTTCTAATAGGCTGTGTATGGAGAGATAGAGATTACCCTGCATGTTCCTCAAGTCACGACTGAGTGCTTAATCGCAATGAAGAAATAGAGTGCAGTGTCAGAATGACATAGAGCTGTGACTCACTTCAAACTTTTTAGAAAATTAATCTAATGTTGCCACAAAGTGTTTTGTGGACTGTGTAAGATGTTAAGTGTTGTAGTTAAACACTGGGACACTTCTACTCTTTATTTTAAATCATATTTCGCACTCCTTTTATGGAACAATAAATGTTTGAGCTTTCATTTTCTCCTGACAGTAATTATGGGCACACAGAGGGGGTTTTAAGCAGGGCAAGAAATGAGGCGGGGTCAGTGTCATCATGTGACAAACTGTGTGAGCCTCTCTATCTGTTGGTTTGCTCCACTAGTGCTGTAGTTCCCGGGGCAGTGGCTTTCAGTGATATCCAAGTCACCTCCCGCAACAAATTACTTGTGTTAACTATAGTCAGATCTGTGAAACGTCACTTATTAGGAGTGAGAATCACTCAGTTTGGTTTCAAAAATTCTGATGTTTGCCACTGTTAAGTATAAACACAGGCCTGTCCCTCTGATATTCCCTAATAAACATGGGCCTGTCCCTACGATATTCTCCAGTAAACACAGGCCTGTCCCTCCGATAGTCTCCAATACACGCAAACCTGTCTCTCCAATATTCCCCAATAATTACAGACTTGTCTCAATGACATTCCCCAATAAACACAGGCCTGTCTCTCCGATATTCCCCAACAAACACAGACCTGTGCCTATATCATTCCACAATAAACACAGACCTGTACTGTAGCAAAATTAGAGGCAGTATATTTGTGTCTTTTGTTTGGTTGTGATGTAGATGTTTAGGGTGTGCAGTTGGGTCAATGCAGGTCATGTGCGGAGCCCAGCCTTGGAGTCAACTCTGGTATCTCTCCTGTTGCCTTGATTTTAATAAACATCCCTCACAAAAAAAGGAAAAACAAAATCACTTCTCTTTGCTTTCTCTTGACAGGGTGTATGCTATGCTTTGGCCAGTCAACATTCTTTCGTTTTAACCATCCAGCAGAGGCATCCAGAATGAAGAGTATAATGTCTGGAAACCGAAACGCCCCAGCGTCCTACTGTCATTCTTCAGGTATGGAGTTGTCACAGTGATTTATCTCATGTCAAACATTTACATTATCCTGATGATATATGGATCGGCTAATAGATGGAGGCATTTTTTTATTTTAGACATTGACAGGTTGAGCACAAGGCCCAGTTTATACAAATTAGAAGTGTTTTCTCCTGACAGAGTGAGAGGAGGCTGTTGTCTTTTTTTAAAATTCATTCACAGGATGTGGACATCACAGGCAAAGTCTACATTTATTACCCATCCCAAATTATCCTTTTAGAAGGTGCATTCTTGACAACTGAGCAACTTACTTGGCCTTTTCAGGGTCAGCCACATTGCTGTGGGTCTGGAGTCACATATAAGGTAGATTTCCTTCCCTAAAGGGCGTTAGTAACTCAATGTGTTTTTACAACAATCCAGTAGTTTCATGGTCACCATTACTGAGACTAGCTTTTTATTCCAGAGTTATTTGATTAACTGAATTTAAATTCCCCAGCTGCCGTGATGGGATTTGAACTCTTGTTTCAGGACCATTCGTCAGGACCTCTGGGGTATTAGTCCTGTAACTTAACCTCAATGCTACCAACCTCAATTATGTAAAGCATAAACACCAACATGGACCAGTTGGGCCGAATGGCCTGTTTCTGTGCTGTAATTTCTATGTCATTCCATATGATTCAATGTGCCCAATAATGTGAGGGATTCTGTTCACAAGCCAATGTCACAAACGGGTACGGTAGAGTCATAGTTATGTTACTGAACTAGGAATCCTGAGGCTTGAACTAATAATACAAAGAACAATTGTTCAAATGGCAGTTTGAGAATTTTGGATTCAACATAAATCTTGAAATAAAATGTTGGCACCAGTAAAAGTGACCATGAAGCTGTCCAACCATTGTAAAAACCCAACTGGTTCATCTTTGTTTGGCCTCCTTATCTCGAGAGACAATGGATATGCGCCTGGAGGTGGTCAGTGGTTTGTGGAGCAGCGCCTGGAGTGGCTATAAAGGCCAATTCTAGAGTGACAGGCTCTTCCACAGGTGCTGCAGAAAAATTTGATTGTCGGGGCTGTTACACAGTTGGCTCTCCCCTTGCGTCTCTGTCTTTTTTCCTGCCAACTGCTAAGTCTCTTCGACTCGCCACACTTTAGCCCCGCCTTTATGGCTGTCCGCCAGCTCTGGCGATCACTGGCATCTGACTCCCACGACTTGTGAACAATGTCACAGGACTTCATGTCGCGTTTGCAGACGTCTGTAAAGCGGAGACATGGACAGCTGATGGGTCTGATACCAGTGGCGAGCTCGCTGTACAATGCGTCTTTGAGGATCCTGCCATCTTCCATGCGGCTCACATGGCCAAGCCATCTCAAGCGCCGCTGACTCAGTAGTGTGTATAAGCTGGGGATGTTGGCTGCCTCAAGGACTTCCGTGTTGGAGATACGGTCCTGCCACCTGATGCCAAGTATTCTCCAGAGGCAGCGAAGATGGAATGAATTGAGACGTCGCTCTTGGCTGACATACGTTGTCCAGGCCTCGCTGCCATAGAGCAAGGTACTGAGGACACAGGCTTGATGCACTTGGACTTTTGTGTTCCGTGTCAGTGTGCCATTTTCCCACACTCTCTTGACCAGACTGGACATAGCAGTGGAAGCCTTTCCCATGCGCTTGTTGATTTCTGCATCTAGAGACAGGTTAGTGGTGATAGTTGAGCCTAGGTAGGTGAACGTTTGAACCACTTCCAGAGCGTGGTCGCCAATATTGATGGATGGAGCATTTCTGACGTCCTGCCCCATGATGTTCGTTTTCTTGAAGCTGATGGTTAGGCCAAATTCATTGCAGGCAGCCACAAACCTGTCGATGAGACTCTGCAGACACTCTTCAGTGTGAGATGTTAAAGTAGCATCGTCAGCAAAGAGGAGTTCCCTGATGAGGACTTTCCGTACTTTGGACTTCGCTCTTAGATGGGCAAGATTGAACAACCTGCCCCCTGATCTTGTGTGGAGGAAAATTCCTTCTTCCGAGGACTTGAACGCATGTGAAAGCATTAGGGAGAAGAAAATCCCAAAAAGTGTGGGTGCAAGAACACAGCCCTGTTTCACGCCACTCAGGATTGGAAAGGGGTCTGATGAGGAGCCACCATGTTGAATTGTGCCTTTCATATTGTCATGGAATGAGGTGATGATACTTAGTAGCTTTGGTGGGCATCCAATCTTTTTTAGTAGTCTGAAGAGACCACGTCTGCTGACGAGGTCAAAGGCTTTGGTGAGATCAATGAAAGCAATGTAGAGGGGCATCTGTTGTTCGCGGCATTTCTCCTGTATCTGACGAAGGGAGAACAGCATGTCAACGGTCGATCTCTCTGCACGAAAGTCACACTGTGCCTCAGGGTAGATGCGCTCGGCCAGCTTCTGGAGCCTGTTTAGAGCGACACGAGAAAAGACTTTCCCCACTTTGCTGAGCAGGGAGATTCCACGGTAGTTGTTGCAGTCACCTCGGTCACCTTTGTTTTTATAGAGGGTGATGATATTGGCATCGTCCATGTCCTGAGGTACTGCTCCCTAGTCCCAGCACAGGCATAGCAGTCCATGTAGTGCTGAGAGTATAGCAGGCTTGGCACTCTTGATTATTTCAGGGGTAATGCTGTCCTTCCCAGGGGCTTTTCCACTGACTAGAGAATCAATGGCATCACTGAGTTCTGATTTGGTTGGCTGTATGTCCAGCTCATCCATGACTGGTAGAGGCTGGGCTGCATTGAGGGCGGTCTCCGTGACAGCATTCTCCCTGGAGTACAGTTCTAGGTAGTGCTCAACCCAGCGGTCCATTTGTTTGCGTTGGTCAGCGATTATGTCCCCTGATTTAGATTTGAGGGGGGCGATCTTCTTGATGGTTGGCCCAAGAGCTCTCTTAATGCCATCATACATTCCTCTGATGTTTCCGGTGTCTGAGGCCAGCTGAATATGACTGCACAGGTGTTGCCAGTAGTCGTTTGCGCAGCGCCTGGCTGTTCTTTGTGCAGTGCTTCTGGCTGCTTTAAGTGCTACGGATGTTAACTCGCTGGGGGCTTTCTTGTAGTTCAATAGTGCAATGCACTTAGCGGCTATGACAGGCTCCAGCTCTTCATTATGAGATTGAAACCAGTCTGCATTTCTCTTCGCACGTTTGCCGTAGGTGGTCAAAGCTGACTCATAGATGGCGTCGCTGATGTGGGCCCACTTGGTCTCAGCATCCCCTGTGGGAGTGTTTTGAAGGGCTGACTCAAGTGAATTTAGAAATTTTTGTAACAGCTGTGGGTGAGAAATTCTGTTCGTGTTGATGCGCGGGTGGCCCTTCTGCTTGGAATGATGCAACTTCTTTGGTCTGAGTCTAACCTTGCTGCACACCAGGGAGTGGTCAGTGTCGCAGTCCGCACTGTGGAAGCTGCGTGTGATTTGCACACTGTTTAAGGCGGCTCGCCTTGTGACGATGAGGTCTAGCTGGTGCCAACGACGCGATCTTGGGTGCCTCCATGAAACCTGGTGACGAGGTTGGTGATGCAGAGGTTATGATAGGTACACAACTCAAGCAGTCTCTGCCCGTTCTCATTCATCCTTCCAACGCCCAAGGCAGGAGGGCCATGAGTCATGGTCGGCCCCAACCCTGGCTAATGTCCATTAGGAAGGAAACCTGCCATCCTTATCCAGTCTGGATTATATATGACACTATCTACACAGAGATGCAGTTGAACAGAAGCTAGATAAACACATGAGGGAGAAAGGAATGAAGGGTATGCTGTTAGGGTGAAATGAAGTTGGGTGGGAGAAGACGCGTGTAGAGCAGAAACACCAACATCGACCAGCTCTACTGAACGGATTGTTTCTGTGTCTGTGGATTTGATGTAATTCTATGCATGGCTCAGGGTGACTTTTAATTGCCCTCTGAAGTGTCTGAATTAACTACTCAGTTGTATCAAGCTGTCCGAAGGCAGGAGCAGTTTTTCAGATGATATAACAAAGTATTTTTTTCTGTTGCTCAGCACTGTTACTCCTCACATTAAACCTTTTCCTCTGAGAGGGATCTTTGTACCTTATAAAGTCCAACTCAGGAATCGAATGCTGATGTATCCTGTTGTCTGCTTTTGCCCTGGGGCTGTTGTAATATAACCTCATCAGAGAATCAGTGAAGAGGTCGAGCATGAATATAGAAATAGGAGAATGCACCAGGTGAACGTGTGGCTGGAGAGATGGTGCAGGAGGGGAGGGCTTCAGATTTCTGGGGCATTGGGACCAGTTCTGGGGAAGGTGGGACCTGTACAAGCCGGACTGTCTGCACCTGAACAGGACCGGGACGAACATCCTTGCAGGAAGGTTTGCTAGTGCTGTTGGGGATGGTATAAAACTAGATTGGCAGGGGGATGGGAACCTGAGGACAGTTTCAGATAGGACAAATTTAGAGCAAGGAACGGGAGGCAAAAAATTAGCAAAGGAGGCACAGATAGACAGATGGCAACACGATATCATTGCTATAACGGAAAGTTGGCTTAAAGAGGAACACAAATGGCAGCTCAACATCTCTGGATATAGAGTTTTCAGGTGGGATATAGAGGGGGCTAAAAAAGGAGGGGGTGTAGCATTATTGATTAAGGAATCTATTACAGCTGTGAGGAGGGATGACATGCTAAATGAATCATCAAATGAGGCCATATGGGTGGAGAGCAGAAATAAAAAAGGGGCAGCCACACTACTAGGAGTGTACTATACGCCCCCAAATAGTGAGAGGGAGAGAGAAGAACAAATATGTAGGCAAACCTCTGAGTGCAAAAACAATAGGGCAATCATACTTGGGGATTTTAACTACTCTAATATCAACTGGGATACAAACAGTGTGAAGGGCACAGAGGGCACAAAATTCTTGAACTGCATTCAAGAGAACTTTTTTAGCCAGTACGTAACAAGCCCAATGAGAGGAGGCACAATTCTAGATTTAATCTTAGGAAATGAAGCTGGGCAAGTGGATGAAGTAGCAGTGGGTGACCATTTTGGAGATAGTGACCATAATACAGTTATATTTAGCATTATTATGGAAAAGGATAAAGATAAAAGTTCTAAATTGAGGGAAGGCAAATTTTACAAAGCTGAGAGGTGATCTGGTGAAAGTGGACTCCATACAACTACTTGAAGGAAAATCAGTGGCAAACCAATGGGAGGCATTCAAAAGCAAGATTCTACAGGCACAGTGTAGACATGTCCCCACAAAGAAAAAGGGTGGTACTGCCAAATCTAGAGCCCCCTGGTTATCCAGAAACTTACAGGCTAAGATATAGCAGAAAAAGAAAGCTTATGACAGTCACAAAAAAACTTAATACTTTAGAAAGCCTAGAGGAGTATAGAAAGTGCAGGGGTGAAGTAAAAAAGGAAATTAGGAAGGCAAAGAGAGGGCATGAAAAATATTGGCAGGTAAAATCAAGAAAACCCAAAGATGTTTTATCAGTACACTAAAAGCAAGAAGATAACTAAGGAAAGAGTAGGGCCTATCAGAGATGTACAAGGGAACTTATGCATGGTTGCAGAATATGTGGGCAGGGTTCTTAATGAGTACTTTGTCTCTGTCTTCACAAAGGCGAGGGATGATGCAGACATTATAGTTAAAGAGGAGGAGTGTGAAATATTAGATACGATAAACATAATGAGAGAGGAAGTACTAGAAGGTCTGACATCCTTGAAAGTGGATAAATCACCAGGGCCAGATGGATTGTATCCCAGACTGTTAAAGGAAGCCAGGGAGGAAATAGCTGACGCTCTGAAGATCATCTTCAAATCCTCACTAGATACAGGAGAGGTACCAGAGGATTGGATGTCTGTGAACGTTGTACCATTGTTTAAAAAGGGTGTGAGGGATCGGCCAAATAATTATAGGCCAGTCAGTCTGGCTTCGGTGGTGGGCAAATTATTAGAATTAATTCTGAGAGATGGAATAAACTGTTACTTAGAAAGACACGGATAAATCAGGAAGAGTCAGCATGGAACACAAACAAGAAATGCTGGAAATATTCAGCAGGTCTGGCAGCATCTGTGGAGTGAGAAGCAGAGTTAACGTTTCAGGTCAGTAACCCTTCATCAGAACTGTATAGTCAGCATGGATTTGTTAAGGGAAGGTTGTGTCTTACTAACTTAATTGAATTTTTTGAAGAAAAAACAAGGAGGATTGATGAGGGTAATGCAGTGGATGTTGTCTACATGGATTTTAGTAAGGCATTTGACAAGGTCCCACACGGCAGACTGGTCAGTAAAATGAAATCCCATGGGATACAGAGGAATGTGGCAAGTTGGATCCAAAATTGGCTCAGTGACAGGAAACAAAGGGTAATGTTTGACGGATGTTTTTGCGAATGGAAAGCAGTTTCCAGTGGCGTTCCACAGGGCTCAGTGTTGGGTCCCTTGCTGTTTGTGGTATACATTAATGATTTGGACTTAAATGTGGGATGCATGATTGGGAAATTTGCAGATGACACGAAAATTGGCCATGTAGTTGATAGTGAAGAGGATAGCTGTAGACTGCAGAGTGATATCAATGGTTTGGTTGAGTGGGTGGAAAAGTGGCAAATGGAATTCAATCCAGAGAAGTGTGAGGCAATGCATTTGGGGAGGGCAAACAAAGCAAGGGAATAAACAATAAACGGAAGGATATTGAGAGGGGTAGAGGAAGTGAGAGACCTTGGAGTGCATGTCCATAGGTCCCTGAAGGTGGCAGGACAGGTGGATAGAGTGGTGAAGAAGGTATATGGAATGCTTTGCTTTATTGGTCGAGGTATAAAATACAAAAGCAGGGATGTAATGCTGGAACTGTATAAAACACTGGTTGGGCCACAGCTGGAGTATTGTGTACAGTTCTGGTCACCACATTACAGGAAGGACATAATTGCTCTGGAAAGAGTACAGAGGAGATTTACAAGAATGTTACCAGGGCTTGAAAATTACAGCAATGAGGAAAGATTGGATTGACTAGGGTTGATTTCCTTAGAACAGAGGAGGCTGAGGGGTGACTTAATTGAGGTATACACAATTATGATGGGCCTAGATAGGAAGAACCTGTTTCCTTTAGCAGAGAGGTCAATTACCAGGGGGCACTGATTTAAGGTGATTGGTAGATGGATTAGAGAGGACATTGAGGAAAACGTTTTTCACCCAGAGGGTGGTGGGTGGCTGGAATTCACTGCCCGGATGGTGGTGGAGGCAGAAACCCTCAACTCATTTAAAAGGTACCTGGACCTGCACCTGAAGTGCTGTAACCTGCAAGGCTATGGACCAAGTGCTGAAAGATGGGGTTAGAATGGGCAGCTAGTATTTTCAGCCAGTGCAGACACGATGGGCTGAATGGCCTCTTTCTGTGCTGTAACCTCTCTGTGATTCTATGCTTCTAGCATCTCAGCACAGCTAGAAGGATATCATTGAATAAAAATGCTTTGCAGGAAGGAAGAGCAATGGAATGAAAAAAACACAAGCTCACATAGAACCATAGAAAAAGTACAGCACAGAAGGAGGCTATTCAGCTCATTGTGTCCGCGCCAGCTGAAAAAACTAGCTTCCCAAACTAATGCCACCTTCCAGCACCTGGTCCATAGCCCTGCACTTCAGGTACATATGACATATGTTTGACCCCTTAGCTCATTTCCCAGTGTCGTACTGAACCATGCTAAGCAGGAACATCCAGGTGTGATCCCTTTTCAATGCTGGATTAGCTGATTTTGGCCCAGGATGGTAGTTCATGCTTACACTGGGCCTTAGTATCGAATAGATCAAGGAGGGAAATTGCATGGAATTTGTGTCCCTGCTGACAAGCAAGTGAGCTCCATTGGAAAGTGTAAATGTTTGATGAGAGACGGGTCTACACTCACTTGCTGGACTCAGGGATGCAAAATAATAATAACATATTATTTACATTTATTTAGTACATAGATTCATTGACGCTCCCTGGTCATGTTTACCCTCCAAGTGAGCCAATAGCTTAAATTGTATTTACCCATCTCCTATATTCCTTTATCTCCATTCTCTTCATCCTTCGATCCAATCTGATCATGAATGTTGACATGAGGTAGACGAACTCTACCTAATTTATTAAATCTTCTGAAAAACCTATTCTAGTTCATGAATCCTAAAAGCACCAAGTGACGATTTATGCCTTTACTGAACCTTACTCAATCTACAGCCTTTTACCAGTTACCTTCTCACCATCTCCTGGGCCCTAATAGTTCAGAGACCAATGCTTAATCGCTTCTATCTGAATGTAGCCAAAATCATCGTCACCCCCTTCATAATCAAATATCCACACTTTTTTTAAAATAATTGAAGTAGTTAATTAATACAGGACTAACTCCATTTATTGAGAATCTGTTCCTTTAACCTACCACTATGTGACAGTGCATTATCTTTGTACACTGCTTAACCCTGCGCTGAGTTTCAGACCATAGTTCCAGTCCATCACCATCATCACACTATTGTCTGCCTAAGTCCCCACCTCACTGCCACCCAAGCCTTCATTTGTGTCTGTCACTGCTAGGCTTTATTTTTCCATACTAACTCCCATAATACTACCACCCTCCAGTCCTTGCCATTGGGAATGTGCCTCATGACATATTGACTTTCAGGTCCCTCCCTGGCCACATTCCTCTCTGCCTTAACAATCCAAATCTCAACATGCAATCTCAGCACTTCTGAGCAAGGTCTATTGTGCATCCCTCCCTCAAACCCCTCTGTTCCACCACGGATGGCAGCTGTCTCTTTATACCCTTTCCCTTTACCTTGCTGCCTCTCTCCACACCTTCAAAACCCCCTCCTGAAAATTTCCCTCTTTGACCATGCTTCGCTCTCCCTTCCTACATGGAAAGCTCAAGTACTCCAGGTCCAAAGCAGCAATGATAGCACAGTGGCGCAGTGGTTAGCACCGCAGCCTCACAGCTCCAGGGACCCGGGTTCAGTTCTGGGTACTGCCTGTGCGGAGTTTGCAAGTTCTCCCTGTGACCGCATGGGTTTTCGCCGGGTGCTCCGGTTTCCTCCCACAGCCAAAGACTTGCAGGTTGACAGGTAAATTGGCCATTATAAATTGTCCCTAGCGTAGGTAGGTGGTAGGGAATATGGGATTACTGCAGGGTTAGTATAAATGGGTGGTTGTTGGTCGGCACAGACTCGGTGGGCCGAAGGGCCTGTTTCAGTGCTGTATCTCTTAAAAAAAAATATCATCCAGTATCCAGTCTTATTCAAAGCTTGGTATTCGGAATATGGCAGGCGATAAGTTAGCTGGGGAACTTCGTTTGCGAGTGAATAGATTGGAATTGGTTCATGTTACTAACAGCAGGACGTGACGTTTGCATTTTAAGATTTTCCAAGACAGTGGTTGCTCCTTTCCATCATATAGCTCTGTGCCACTGTTGTGCAGAAAGGAGAAAGGTTGGAGGTTAATGAGCACTGTGAGTCCCGCGGTAAGGTTTTCTATTGATCCTGTTCATTCAGTATCCATGGTGTTGGGGTGGTCTGGACCAGAATTGATCAGAAGCTCAGTGTTGTAGATTTTTGTTGAAGAGTGGTTATACTAGTAGAGTTTTAGTTTTTAAAATTCTCTCCCTTATTTTCAAATTTCTCCATGGCTTACGAACATTCGAATTAGGAGCAGAAGTAGGCCATTCGGCCCCTCGAGCCTGCTCCACCATTCAATAAGATCATGGCCGATCTGTTTGTGTCTCGAATTCCACACTCCCTTCGACCCCCGATAACCTTAGAATCTTGTTAAGCAAGGGATTCAATCAACCTCCGCCTTAAAAATTTTCAATGGCCCAGTCTCCACCACCTTCTGAGGCAGAGTTCCAACGTTGCACAAACTCCCTGAAAGAAGAAATTCTCCTCATCTCTGTCCTAAAAGGGCGATCCCTAATTTTCAAACAGTGCACCCTGGACTCACCCACAAGAGGAAACATCCTTTCCGCATCCACCTTGTGAATTTAGGATTTTATATACTTCAATCCCCTCACTCTTCTAAACTCTAGTGCAAATAAGCCCAGTCTGTCCAACCTTTCCTTATAAGACAACCCACTCATTCCAGGTATCAATCTAATAAAGCTCCTCTGATTCATCCCTTATTATCTTTGTCACCTTCTCCAGCCCCACAACCCTCCGAGATCTCTGCGCTCCTCCAATTCTGGCCTCTTAAGCATCCCTGATTTTTAATCACTTCACCATTGGTGGCCATGCCTTCAGCTGCCTTGGCCCTAAGCTCTGGAATTCCCTCCCTAAACCTCTTCGCTTCTCTACCTCTCTCTCCTCCTATAAGACTTGCCTTAAAACCGACCTCTTTGACTAATCTCTCCGAATATCCCTTCATTGAGTCAGTTATGAACATGTGGACATACGAATTAGGAGCAGGAGTAGAACACTCAGCCCTATGAGCCTGCTCCACCATTCAATAAGTTCATGGCTGAACTGATTACTCCACATTTCCACCTACCCCCGATAACGTTCCACCCCCTTGCTTATCAAGAATCAATCTACCTCTGCCTTAAAAATATTCAATGACTCTGCTTCCACTGCCTTTTGAGGAAGAGAATTCCAAAGACTCACGACCCTCTGAGAGAAAATATTTCTCCTCATCTCGGTCTTAAATGGGTGACCCCTTATTTTTAAACAGTGACCCCTAGTTCGAGATTCTCCCACATGAGGAAACATCCTTTCCACATCCACCCTGTCAAGACCCCTCAGGATCTTATATGTTTCAATCAAGTCGCCTCTTAATCTTCTAAATTCCAGCAGATAGAAGCCTAGCCTGTCCAATCTTTCCTCGTAAGACAGCCTACCCATCCCAGATATTAGTCTAGTAAACCTGCTCTGTACTGCCTCCAACGCATTTACATCCTTCCTTAAATAAGGAGATCAGTACTGTACACAGTACTCTAGATGTGGTTTCACCAATGCCCTGTATAGCTGAAGCATAACCACCCTACTTTTATATTCAATTCCCCTCGCGATAAACAAGAACATTCTATTAGCTTTCCTAATTATGTGCTGTACCTGCATACTAACCTTTTGCGATTCATGCACTAGGACACCCAGATCCCTCTGTATCTCAGAGCTCTGCAATCTCTCACCATTTAGATAATATGCTTCTTTTTTATTCTTCCTGCCAAAGTGGACGATTTCACACTTTCCCATATTATACTCCATTTGCCAGGTTTCTGCCCACTTACTCAACCTATCTATATCCCTTTATAGCCTCCTTATGTTCTCTTCACAAGTTACTTTCCTACATATCTTTGTGTCATCAGCAAATTTAGCAACCATACCTTTGGTCCCTTCATCTAATTCATTTATATAAATTGTAAAAAAGTTGAGGCTACAGCACAGATCCCTGTGACACATCACTCGTTACATCTTGCCAACCAGAAAATGACCCATTTATGCCTATTCTCTGTTTCCCGTTAGCTAGCCAATCTTCTATCAATGTTACCCCCTACTCCATGAACTTTTATTTCCTGCAATAACCTTTGATGTGGCACCTTATCAAATGCCTTCTGGAAATCTAAGTACAATATATCCACCGGTTCCCCTTTGTCCACAGCACATGGCAAGGAAGGAGGCCGTTTGGCCCATTGAGTCCATACTGGCTCTCCAAGGAGCTATGATGTCAGTCCCACTCCCTGGCTCATTGCCGTAGCCCTGCAAGTCTATTTCTCTCAGGTGACCATTCAATTTCCTCTTGAAGTCATTGATTGTCTCCACTTCCACCATCCTTGTGGGCAACGAATTCCAGGTCATTACCACCCGCTGCGTAAATAAGTGCTTCCTCATTTTCCCCCTGCATCTTTTGCCCAAAACTTTCAATCTGTGTCCCCTAGTCCTTGTACCATTATGGGAACAGTTTTTCCTTGTCTAACTTATCTAAGCCTGTCATGATCTTGTACACTTCTATTAAATCTTCCCTCGGTCTCCTTTGTTCTAAGTGACTCAGTGTCAACCTTTGTTTGATAACGCTCCTGTGAGACCAGAGAAGTCTGCCAGGAATGGTCCTGGTTGGGAATTGGACAGGAAACTTGGAACTGATTCCAAAAGTGAGGGAGGAAAGAGGAATTAGAGAAAGGAAATTCATTTGACATTTTCCAGCAACCATTGGGTTAGAATCCTGGAGCTCTGTCCATAACAGCACTGTGGGTGTACCTAGACCAGATGGACTGCAGTAGTTCAAGAAGGCAGCTCACCACCACCTTCTCAAGGGCAATTAAGGATGAGCAATAAATGCTGGCCTGGCCAGCAACGCCCACATCCCAGGAACGAATAAAAAGATACCCGAGATAACAGTACGCATGAATATCCTTCTGTTCCCATAACAGACGACCATGCCAATCGGCTTGTTTGCACAGGAGTGAAAGTAGCAGTAAGATCATGTTTACTCAGGATATTGGAGTAATTAAGACCTGATGCAGACATCAGAGCACGCAGGGGCTTTCAACTGTGTCCCTGGAGACCGAAAAGGTTGAGGCCATCAGATACGCAGCAGGTTTCCGACAGGAAGTAGGGGAGATACAAATGGAATTGTTATTTATTAATCTTGGGCAATGTAGGGCAGTATGACGATGTTATAGTGTAGCTGCGAATTCTTTGGGCTCCTACCTGGCACTCTGGCCCCTTTCAACGCCAGTTAGAAAGAAGTCTTTTATCACCTCCTGTCCTTCCTAACTTGAAGGCACCAACTATTTCACAGACTCCGGTATCTGGACTCACTTTGGGGGTTTAGGGGTTCCGTTTGTTGGGGGTTTGAGTCCATAGAACCATAGAAAAATTACGGCACTGAAGGAGGCCATTCAGCCCATCGTGTCTGTGCCGGTTGAAAAAACTAGCCGCCCAATCTAATCCCACCTTCCAGCACCTGGTCCGTAGCATTGCAGGTTACAGCACTTTAGGTGCATGTCCAGGTACTTTTTAAATGAGTTGAGGGTTTCTGCCTGCACCACCATTCCGGGCAGTGAATTCCATACACCCACCACCCTCTGGGTGAAAAAGTTTTTCCTGATGTCCCCTCTAATCCTTCTACCAATCACCTTAAATCTGTGTCCCCTGGTAATTGACCTCTCCGATAGGGGAAACAGGTCCTTCCTGTCTACTGTATCTGGACCCCTCATAATTTTCTACACCTCAATTAGTCACTCCTCAGCCTCTAAGGAAAACAATCCTAGCCTATCCACTCTTTCTTCATAGCTGCAACTTTCAAGCCCTGGCAGCATTCTTGTAAATCTCCTCTGTACTCTCTCCAGAGCAATTATGTCCTCCCTGTAATGTGGTGACCAGAACTGTATGCAATATCCCAGCTGTTGCCTAACCTATGCAGGTCCAGCATTACATCCCTGCTTTTGTATTCTATACCTTCACCACTCTATCCACCTGTCCTGCCACCTTCAGAGACCTGTGGACATACACTCCAAGGTCTCTCACTTCCTCCACTCCTCTCAATATCCTCCTGTTTATTGTATATTCCCTCACTTTATTTGCCCTCCACAAATGCATTACCTCACACTTCTCCGGATTGAATTCCATTTGCCAATTTTCCACCCACTCATTGATATCATTCTGGAGTCTACGGCTATCCTCTTCACTATTAACTACAGAGCCAATTTTTGTGTCATCTGCAAATTTCCCAATCATGTCTCCCACATTTAAGCCCAAATCATTAATATATACCACAAACAGCAAGGGACCCAACACTGAGCCTTGTGTAACGCCACTGGAAACTGCATTCCATTCACAAAAACATCCGTCAACCATTACCCTTTGTTTCCTGTCACTGAGCCAATTTTGGATCCAACCTGCCACATTTCCTCTGTATCCCATGGGATTTCATTTTCTGACCAGTCTGCCAAACGGGACCTTGTCAAATGCCTTACTAAAATCCATGTAAACCACATCGACTGCACTAACCTCATCAATCCTCCTTGTTACTTGCTCAAAAAACTCAATCAAATTAGTAAGATATGACCTTCCCTTAACAAATCCATGCTGACTATTCCTGATTAATCCATGCCTTTCTAAGTGGCAGTTTATTCTTTCTCTCAGAATTGATTCTAATAATTTACCCACCACCGAGGTCAGACTGACAGGCCCATAACTATTTGGTCTAACCCTCACACCCTTTTTAAACAATGGTACAACATTCGTTCACCTCCAATCCTCTGGTACCTCGCCTGTATCTAGTCAGGATTTGAAGATGGTACTCAGTGCCTCTGTTATTTCCTTCCTGGCTTCCTTTAACAACCTGGGATGCAATCCATCTGGCCCTGGTGATTTGTCCACTTTCAAGGATTTCAGACCCTCTAGTACTTCCTCTCTCATTTGCTTATCATATCTAATATTTCACACTCCTCTTTTGTGACAACGTCTGCATCATCCCTCTCCTTTGTGAAGACAGAGACAAAAAACTCATTAAGAACCCTGCCCACATATTCTGCATCCACGCATAAGTTCCCTTGTACATCTCTGATAGGTCCTACCCTTTCCTTAGTTATCCTCTTGTTCTTATTGTACTGATAAAACATCTTTGGGTTTTCCTTGATTTTACCTGCCAATTTGTTGGGGATTTGGCGTTCAGTGTTTTGGGGGTTTGGGGTTTCAGTTTGATTTTTTTATTCATTCATGGAATGTGGACGTCGCTGGCTAGGCCAGCATTTATTGCCTGTCCTTAATTGCCCTTTAGAAGGTGGTGGTGGGCTGCCTTCTTGAACCATTGCAGTCCATATGGGGTAGGTACACCCACAGTGCTGTTAGGAAGGGAGTTCCAGGATTTTGACCCAGTGACAGTGAAGGAACGGTGATATAGTTCCAAGTCAGGATGGTGTGTGGCTTGGAGGGGAACTTGCAGGTGGTGATGTTCCCATGCATCTGCTGCCCTTGTCCCTCCAGGTATAGGTCGCGGGTTTGGAAGGTGCTGTCGAAGGAGCCTTGATGAGTTGATGCAGTGCATCTTGTATATGTTACAGACTGCTGCCACTTTGCATCGGTGGTGGAGGGAGTGAATATTGAAGGTAGGGGATGGGGTGCCAATCAAGTGGGCTGCTTTGTCTTGGATGGTGTCGAGTTTCTTGAGTGCTGTTGGAGCTGCACCCATCCAGGCAAGTGGAGAGTATTCCATCACACTCCTGACTTGTGCCTTGAAGATGGTGGACAGGCTTTGGGGAGTCAAGAGGTGAATTACTCGCCTCAGGATTCCTAGCCTATGACCTGCTCTTGTAGCCACAGTATTTATGTGACTACTCCAGTTCAGTTTCTGGTCAATGGTAGCCCCTGGATGTTGATAGTGGGGGATTCAGTGATGGTAATACCATTGAACATCAAGGGGAGATGGTTAGATTCTCTCTTGTTGGAGATGGTCACTGCCTGGCACTTGTGTGGCCCGAATGTTACTTGCCACTTATCAGCCCAAGCCTGGATATTGTCCAGTTCTTACTGTATCTGGACATGGGCTGCTTCAGTACCTGAGGAGCCATGAATGGTGCTGAACATTGTGCAATCATCAGCGAACATCCCCACTTCTGACTTTATTATGGAGGGAAGGTCATTGATGAAGCAGCTGAAGATGGTTGGGCCTAGGACACTACCCTGAGGAACTCCTGCAGTGATGTCCTGGGACTGAGATGATTGACCTCCAACACCCACAAACATCTTCCTTTGTGCTCGGTATGTCTCCAACCAGTGGACGGTTTTTCCCCTGATTCCAATTGACCTCAGTTTTGCTCGGGCTCCTTGATGCAATACTCGCTCAAATGCTGCCTTAATGTCAAGGGCAGTCACTCTCACCTCACCTCTTGAGTTCAGCTCTTTTGTCCATGTTTGGACCAAGGCTGTAATGAGGTCAGGAGCTGAGTGGCCCTGGCAGAACCCAAATTGAGCATCAGTGAGTAGATTATTGCTCAGCAAGTGCCGCTTGATAGCACAGTCAACAACCCCTTCCATCACTTTACGGATGATTTAGAGTAGACTGATAGAGCGGTAATTGGCTGGGTTGGATTTATCCTGCTTTTTGTGTACAGGACATAACTGGGCAATTTTCCATTTGCCTGGTAGATGCCAGCGTTGTAGCTGTACTGGAACAGCTTGGCTCGGGGTGCGGCAAGTTCTGGAGCACAAGTCTTTGGTACTATGGCTGGAATGTTGTCAGGGCCCGTAGCCTTTGCAGTACCCAGTGCCTTCAGCCATTTCTTGATATCATGCGGAGTGAATTGAATTGGCTAAATAGGGGCATCTGTGATGCTTGGGACCTCAGGAGGGAGTTTGAGTTTCAGTTTGTTGGGGGTTTGGATTTCAGTTTGTTGGGAGTTTGGGGCTTCAGTTTGTTGGGAGTTTGGGGTTCAGTTTATTGGGGGTTTGGGGTTCAGTTTATTGGGGTTTGGGGTTCAGTTTATTGTGAGTTTGGGGTACAGTTTGTTGAGGGTTTGGGTTCCGTTTGTTGGGGGTTTAGGGTTCAGTTTATTGGGAGTTTGGGGTTCAGTTTATTGAGGGTTTGGCGTTCAGTTTGTTGGGGGTTTGGGATTTAGTTTATTGTGGGTTTGGGGTTCAGTTTATTGTGAGTTTGGAATTCAGTTTGTTGAGGGGTTGGAGCTCAGTTTATTGGGGGTTTAGGGTTTAGTTTGTTCAGGGGTTGGAGCTCAGTTTATTGGGAGTTTGGGGTTCAGTTTGTTGAGGGGTTGGAGCTCAGTTTATTGGGAGTTTGGGGTTCAGTTTGTTGAGGGGTTGGAGCTCAGTTAATTGGGGTTTGGGGTTCAGTTTGTTGGGGGTTTGGAGCCCAGTTTGCTGGGGGTTTGAGGTTCAGTTTGTTGAGGGTTTGGGGTTCAGTTTGTTAGGGGTTCAGATTGTTGAGGGTTTGGGGTTCAGTTTATTGGGGGTTTGGGGTTCAGTTTGTTGTGGGTTTGGGGTTCACTTTGTTGGGGGTTTGGGATTTAGTTTATTGTGGGTTTGGGGTTCAGTTTGTTGAGGGGTTGGAGCTCAGTTTATTGGGGGTTTGGGGTTTAGTTTGTTCAGGGTTTGCAGCTCAGTTAATTGGGGTTTGGGGTTCAGTTTGTTGAGGGGTTGGAGCTCAGTTTATTGGGAGTTTGGGGTTCAGTTTGTTGAGGGGTTGGAGCTCAGTTAATTGGGGTTTGGGGTTCAGTTTGTTGGGGGTTTGGAGCCCAGTTTGTTGGGGGTTTGGGGTTCCGTTTGTTGAGAGTTTGGGGTTCAGTTTGTTAGGGGTTTGGGGTTCAGTTTGTTGAGGGTTTGGGGTTCAGTTTGTTGGGGGTTTGGGGTTCAGATTGTTGAGGGTTTGGGGTTCAGTTTGTTGGGGGTTTGGGGTTCAGTTTGTTGAGGGTTTGGGGTTCAGTTTGTTGGGGGTTTGGGGTTCAGTTTGTTGTGGGTTTGGAGTTCACTTTGTTGGGGGTTTGGGATTTAGTTTATTGTGGGTTTGGGGTTCAGTTTATTGGGAGTTTGGAGTTCAGTTTGTTGAAGAGTTGGAGCTCAGTTTATTGGGGGTTTGGGGTTTAGTTTGTTCAGGGGTTGCAGCTCAGTTTATTGGGAGTTTGGGGTTCAGTTTGTTGAGGGGTTGGAGCTCAGTTTATTGGGGGTTTAGGGTTTAGTTTGTTCAGGGGTTGGAGCTCAGTTTATTGGGAGTTTGGGGTTCAGTTTGTTGAGGGGTTGGAGCTCAGTTTATTGGGAGTTTGGGGTTCAGTTTGTTGAGGGGTTGGAGCTCAGTTAATTGGGGTTTGGGGTTCAGTTTGTTGGGGGTTTGGAGCCCAGTTTGCTGGGGGTTTGAGGTTCAGTTTGTTGAGGGTTTGGGGTTCAGTTTGTTAGGGGTTCAGATTGTTGAGGGTTTGGGGTTCAGCTTGTTGGGGGGTTGGGGTTCAGTTTGTTGAGGGTTTGGGGTTCAGTTTGTTGGGGGTTTGGGGTTCAGTTTGTTGTGGGTTTGGGGTTCACTTTGTTGGGGGTTTGGGATTTAGTTTATTGTGGGTTTGGGGTTCAGTTTGTTGAGGGGTTGGAGCTCAGTTTATTGGGGGTTTGGGGTTTAGTTTGTTCAGGGTTTGCAGCTCAGTTAATTGGGGTTTGGGGTTCAGTTTGTTGAGGGGTTGGAGCTCAGTTTATTGGGAGTTTGGGGTTCAGTTTGTTGAGGGGTTGGAGCTCAGTTAATTGGGGTTTGGGGTTCAGTTTGTTGGGGGTTTGGAGCCCAGTTTGTTGGGGGTTTGGGGTTCAGTTTGTTGAGGGTTTGGGGTTCAGTTTGTTAGGGGTTTGGGGTTCAGATTGTTGAGGGTTTGGGGTTCAGTTTGTTGGGGGTTTGGGGTTCAGTTTGTTGAGGGTTTGGGGTTCAGTTTGTTGGGGGTTTGGGGTTCAGTTTGTTGTGAGTTTGGGGTTCACTTTGTTGGGGGTTTGGGATTTAGTTTATTGTGGGTTTGGGGTTCAGTTTATTGGGAGTTTGGGGTTCAGTTTGTTGAAGAGTTGGAGCTCAGTTTATTGGGGGTTTGGGGTTTAGTTTGTTCAGGGGTTGCAGCTCAGTTTATTGGGAGTTTGGGGTTCAGTTTGTTGAGGGGTTGGAGCTCAGTTTATTGGGGGTTTGGGGTTTAGTTTGTTCAGGGGTTGCAGCTCAGTTTATTGGGAGTTTGGGGTTCAGTTTGTTGAGGGGTTGGAGCTCAGTTAGTTGGGGGTTTGGGGTTCAGTTTGTTGAGGGTTTGGGGTTCAGTTTGTTAGGGGTTTGGGGTTCAGATTGTTGAGGGTTTGGGGTTCAGTCTGTTGGGGGTTTGGGGTTCAGTCTGTTGGGGGTTTGGGGTTCAGTTTGTTGAGGGTTTGGGGTTCAGTTTGTTGGGGGTTTGGGGTTCAGTTTGTAGTGGGTTTGGGGTTCACTTTGTTGGGGGTTTGGGATTTAGTTTATTGTGGGTTTGGGGTTCAGTTTATTGGGAGTTTGGGGTTCAGTTTGTTGAGGGGTTGGAGCTCAGTTAATTGGGGTTTGGGGTTCAGTTTGTTGGGGGTTGGAGCCCAGTTTGTTGGGGGTTTGGGGTTCAGTTTGTTGAGGGTTTGGGGTTCAGTTTGTTGGGGGTTTGGGGTTCAGTCCGTTGGGGGTTTGGGGTTCAGTTTGTTGAGGGTTTGGGGTTCCGTTTGTTGGGGGTTTGGGGTTCAGTTTGTTGTGGGTTTGGGGTTCACTTTGTTGGGGGTTTGGGATTTAGTTTATTGTGTGTTTGGGGTTCAGTTTATTGGGAGTTTGGGGTTCAGTTTGTTGAGGGGTTGGAGCTCAGTTTATTGGGGGTTTGGGGTTTAGTTTGTTGAGGGGTTGGAGCTCAGTTTATTGGGAGTTTGGGGTACAGTTTGTTGAGGGGTTGGAGCTCAGTTTATTGGGAGTTTGGGGTTCAGTTTGTTGAGGGGTTGGAGCTCAGTTAATTGGGGTTTGGGGTTCAGTTTGTTGGTGGTTTGGAGCCCAGTTTGTTGGGGGTTTGGGGTTCAGTTTGTTGAGGGTTTGGGGTTCAGTTTGTTAGGGGTTTGGGGTTCAGATTGTTGAGGGTTTGGGGTTCAGTCTGTTGGGGGTTTGGGGTTCAGTCTGTTGGGGGTTTGGGGTTCAGTTTGTTGAGGGTTTGGGGTTCAGTTTGTTGTGGGTTTGGGATTTAGTTTATTGTGGGTTTGGGGTTCAGTTTATTGGGAGTTTGGGGTTCAGTTTGTTGAGGGGTTGGAGCTCAGTTTATTGGGGGTTTGGGGTTCAGTTTGTTGAGGGGTTGGAGCTCAGTTTATTGGGAGTTTAGGGTTCAGTTTGTTGAGGGGTTGGAGCTCAGTTTATTGGGGGTTTGGGGTTCAGTTTGTTGAGGGTGTGGGGTTCAGTTTGCTGGGGGTTTGGGGTTCAGTTTGTTGGGGGGGTTGGGGTTCAGTTTGTTGGGAGGTTGGGGTTCAGTTTGTTGGGAGGTTGGGGTTCAGTTTGTTGTGGGGTTGGGGTTCAGTTTGTTGGGAGGTTGGGGTTCAGTTTGTTGGGAGGTTGGGGTTCAGTTTGTTGTGGGGTTGGGGTTTAGTTTCTTGCAGATTTAGGGCTCAGTTATCGCAGCATTAACACAGTATGATATTCCATGGTTCTTCACAGGACCGGAATGTGTCAAAGATTGGCACCAGTACAAAGCAGGAGATATTAGGGCAGCGGACCAAAAGCTTGGTTAAAGAGGTACGTTTTAGTGAGCATCTTAAAAGAGGAGAGAGAGTTAGAGAGACGGAGAGGTTTAAGGAGGCAATTGCACAGCTGCCAATGGTGGAGCGATTAAAATCGGGGATGCTCAAGAGGGCAGAATTGGAGGAGTGCTGATATCTTGGAGGGTTGCGGGCTGGAGTTGATTACAGAGATATGGAGGGACAAGTCAATGGAGGGATGTGAACACCAGGATGAGAATTTAAATATCGAGGCATTGCTGGAATGGGAGCCAATGTCGGTCAGCGAGCATAGGTTTGATTATAGAGTGGTACTTGCTGTGTACAGACCTGGATGGTACCTGGGATTTAGCTGTCTGGCTTAGTACAGGATGGTATGTTCACCTCCTGAAACATTGGGGAATTGTTGTAGACAATTCAAATCCAAACAAGGGGAAAGTTAGATATTTGCAAACTACTCTGAACGTTCCCGATCATTTGCATATTCCATTCAGGATTTGGCACTAATTCGGAAATGAGAATGTTGAAAGATCTTACAATCAGCGATGTCACTACAAACTGCCTACCTGAGAGCGAGAGGGTTAAAAGCTTCTGTTTTCTGCTGGCGTATGATACCATTTGCAGTTTTCATTTCTCCCTGATCCAATGCATCACTTATCACAATGAAAGAATAGAAAATAATGGGCCTTCATGAGAAAATGACAAAACTATGTAATGTTTCATAAACTAAAGCCAACTTTGTTTCCTCAATAGGCAGAGGCCTGTATCATTTTTTTTGCACTACTGTCCTGACACTTGCAAGGACATAAGAGAAGTTTAGAGTTCTTAGCAGGAAACTGAAAAGGTCTTGACAAAGATTTAGTTCCAATGTATTGACTGCAACGTATCGATATCTTGTCATCCTTCCTTATGGGATGTATAGTTGATTGTATCAAAAGGAATGCCTGCAATTCACTCAACCACTCTCCATGTAATACTGCTTCTTACGTCCACTTGTTAACCCCCCACCTCCCGCTGCAGGTTGAAAAGTCCCTGGGTCCTGATGGACTTCATCCTAGGTTCTTAAAAGAAGTGGCTAGTGAGATAGTTGATGCGTTGGTTTTAATTTTCCAAAAGTCCCTAGATTCGGGGAAGGTTCATATTCAAAAAGGGAGAGAGACAGAAAGCAGGAAACTACAGGCCACTTAACTTAACATCAGTCATAGCGAAAATGTTAGAAGCTATTATTAAAGACATTATAGCAGGGCACTTTGAAAAATTCAAGGTAATCAGCAGAGTTAACAGGGTTTCATAAAAGGGAAATCATGTTTAACCAATTTATTGGAGTTCTTTGAAGAAGTAACATGTGCTGTGGATAAAGGGGAACTGGTAGATGTACTGTACTTAGATTTCCAGAAGGCATTTGATAAGGTGCCACATCAAAGGTTATTGCGGAAAATAAAAGCTCATGGTGTAGGGGATAATATTTTGGCAGGGATAGAAGATTGGCTAGCTAACGGGAAACAGAGAGTAGGCATAAATGGGTCATTTTCTGGTTGACAAGATGTAACGAGTGGTGTGCCACAGGGATTTGTGCTGGGGCCTCAACATTTTACAAATGACTTGGATGAATGGACTGAGGTATGGTTACTAAATTTGCTGATGACACAAAGATAGGTAGGAAAGTAAGTTGTGAAGAGGACTTACGGAGGCTTCAAAGGGATATAGACAGTGTCATGAAGACCCCCACTGCCAAGAATGTGGCATATTAAATTCATCATATGAACATTAATTTTAAACTATTGCTGGAGTGAAGAAATGACTTGTTTTGCAAGAGATCACCGGACACTTGGCTGGAGGACATTTGCATACTTAGAGACAGTGCTTGGAGAGACAAAAGAATTGATCACTGATTCAATTAACAGAGGTTGGGCTGGGCAATGGTGATCCACATCTTGTCAGGGTAAGAGACAGCACTACACGCCCCCCCCCCCCCCCCCCCCCCCCCCACTGAGAGCTTTGGAATCCACAAACGCAGGAGTGGTTAAGCAAGCTGGTCACATGACTAACCGGCTGGTCCAGGATTTCTGAGCAAGACACAGGACAGTTTGCAGATTGTAACTGAACCTGGAACAAGACAGCCTCTCTCCTGGCTGGCTTTCGCTCACTTTCTCTCAGGCCTCCGGATGCACTGAAGACACGTAAACCTCACGAGAGAAAAGACCCCTACATCGAAACAAGTTAAAGCGTGCACTGAGCCCCAACGTACAGCAAGACTTACCAACAACCAAAGACTCCACATTGAACTCAAAGGACCATTAATAATTACCAGATATTGCCTCAAACTTTTCCCCTTTATTCTTTCTACTTTTTCTGTCTCTATCTGCGTGTGTTTATCGCGAATGCATGCTAGCGTGGTTGCGCCGCATATTCATAGTCGTTAAACGAATTAGAGTTTAAGATGAATAAACTTCCACCTTTCTTGTTTAAATCTAAGAAAACCTGTCTGATTTCTTTGCCTTACAATTGAATAGCAGCGAACAAGGATCCACTGGGGAGGGGTGGGGGTGGGGTGGGGTGTTGGTGTGGGGCGGAGCTAAAAACAGTGTTTTAAAAATTGAACCCTGTTTCGTTTAGACTAGGCAAAGGCTGAGAGGGAACCCTAGACCCCTATCTCACCTGGTCGTAACAGGTTAAGTGAATGGGCAAAAATCTGGCAAATGGAGTATGATGTGGGAAAATGTGAGATTGTCCATTTTGGCAGGAAGAATAAAAAAGAAGCATATTATCTAGATGGTGAGAGATTGCGGAGCTCTGAGATGCAGAGGGATCTGGGTGTCCTAGTGCATGAATCGCAAAAGGTTAGTGTGCAGTTACAGCAAGTAATTAGGAAAGCTAATAGAATGTTATCGTTTATTGCAAGGGGAATTGAATACAAGAGTAGGGAGGTTATGTTTCAGTTATACAGGCGTATGCAGACACCCACCTGCCAAGAATGAGGCACATATATTTCGCCACATGGACATTAGATTTTTAAATTGTTGCTGGGACGAATAGAAGGCCTATTACAAGGGGTTGCCAAGCCCCTGACTGGAAAGACATTTTTTTGCATACTAGCAGACAGTGTTGGAACAAAGGAACCAATCCTTGCTTCCCCAGTGCACAGAAGATGTGGTCGGACCAGTTTAATCACAAGACTAACTGGCTATTAGAGTTTTTTTTTTAATTTGAACTTGCCACAGAGTTTTAAAACTCAGAAAGCTGTTTGCTCCTGGACTGGAAAAGACCTCTCTTCTGTCTGCTCTCATCTCGTTCTCACCAGCTTCGTAATCCATTGAAGACATATGAATCCCGAGAGAGAAAAGTCTCCTACAGTGAACAAGGTTTAAGAAGAATACTGGGCCCCAACAAAAAGCAAGATCTACCTACAAGCAAGGACGACAGCAAGCTCGAAGCACAGTAACAAAAACCGCTCTTCAGAAATTTCCTCAAACCGCTCCACTATTTTCCTTCTGCACTTTTCTGTCTCTATTTGCATGTGCGTATCATGTATGCATGCTAGCGTGAGGCAGAGCGTGTGTCCGTAGGCGTTAACTGAATTAGGGTTTAAGTTTAAGTTTTAATAAATTTCACTTTTCTTTTTTAAACCCAAGAAAGCCTGATTGTGCTCATTGCTTTGCCTTATAATTGGAAAGTGGTGAACAAGGGGGAAGCTCAAAACGTGGTGTGTTAAAAATAAAACCCTGTTACAATAAGACCAGGTGAAGGCTGAGAAAGACCCCTAGACCCCTTGGTCACCTGGTCATGACAGAAATTTGGGTGCTAGCTTCTGGGATTTTACCCACAGACAAACAAGAGAAATTGGAAGTGGAAAGCCAAATTGTTCCCAATCAAAAATGAGCAAGATTAATACAGGTTTTCTTGTGGTTGCGTGTGATTGAATACTATAACATGTCTGCAACAGAAGCGAGTAGCTCTCCAAGCCAGGGTGAAGTAACTTGGGATAAATTAAAAGCACTGTCTATGGAGGAGTTGAGAAAAATGGCTGAGCAGTGTGGGATCACTGTATGTGGCAAGGCTAGGAAGCCTGAACTCCTAAGTCTAGTGGCCAACCATTTTTCCCTTGAATCTGAAGAAGCAGAAGTAGTGTTAGAAGTAGACCCAGACAGGGTACTGCTTGCAAATATACAATTGGAACAAAGGAAACTCGAATTACAAGACAGGGAAGGAGAGAGAGACAGGAGAGGGAGAAAGAGAAAGAATATTGCAGAAAGAATGCAAAGAAAGAGAGCTTAGGCAGCTTGAGTTAATTAGGGGGCGACAGAGTAACCCCAGTGAAAGCATGGCCAATATGGAGGAGCAGTATGGTGGGTACAAAATTGCTAAAACTCGCTCAATTAATTCCAAAATTCAATAAGGAAGATGTGGAAGCATTTTTTATGTCTTTTGAGAAACTGGCAAGGCAGCTAAAATGGCCAGCTGAGACCTGGCCTCTCTTTTAATACAAAGCAAGCTAACTAGAAAAGCCCATGAGGTTTATTCCTTGTTGCCAGATGAGAGTTCATCAAATTATGAACTGATCAAAAATGCTATCCTTGGAGCATATGAATTAGTACCCGATGCCTATCGCCAAAAGTTTAGAACCCTCATAAAGCAAGCTAATCAAACTTACCTGGAGTTTGAAAGAAGTAAGCAGCTGGCTTTTGACCAATGGCTGACAGCTGTTAATATACAGCTCAGCTATAAGATTCTCAGAGAAGTAATCCTGTTAGAGGAATTTAAAAACTCTCTCCCACTCTCAATAAAGACCCATGTAGAAGAGCAGCAGGTTCGGGGAGCAGCGGGTTCGGGAAGCCCAGCAAGCGGCCTTTCTGGCTGATGAGTTTGCTTTAATTTATAAGTCGTTTTCCCAGGGGAGAACCTTTTCTAATTCCCCCACAAATCCGAAAAGGACAAGAGTGGGAAGGTGATATCCACCCAGGCAGTCCTAGGAGGGAAAGGAAAGTAGGAAACACAAGGGGATTCCTCCAGCCAAAAAGGAAGGTGCTGTGAGCAAGAGTGAGACCCGGAGACCTGTGTGCTTCCATTGTAATAAAGCGGGGCATTTAAAAGCTGACTACTGGAAACTAAAGTGAAAACCAGTAGGGTTAATCAGGGCACACCTGCTCAGTGAAGACAGGACCCTGATGGAAAGCACAACAGAACAAGTTGTGGCTTTAACTGCAGTAAGAGTGCAACCCAGGAAGCTTACTACGGCCAGTGCAGGAAAAGTTAATAGGATTCCTGAAGGTTATCAGGATTTTGTGTCAGAAGGGAAAGTAACTCCATACCCCTCGAGTGGGGCAAGCAAGCCCATAGTGATTCTCAGGGAAACAGAGGCCATTAGATCCCTTTTACTGGGAAAAGGCTCGACCTTTCCCCCAGAGAGTGCAGTAAACATGAAAACGGTGGTGAATGGTATTGGAGGGCAGTGTATGCCTGTACCTGTACACCGGGTGCACCTGGAGTGCGACCTAGTTTCAGGACCAGTGACCGTAGGGATTGTCCCTAGTTTGCCTGTGGACGGGGGATGACCTGCTCCGAAGTAATGATCTGGTGGGAGTGAAAGTGGTAGTCCCTCCCCAGTAGTGAAAGAAAGACCACAGGAGGTCAGATAGACAGGGCAGTGGCAGGGGACGGTCCTTTGCAGAGTCCCTGAATGTGTAGTGGATCAGGCCACGATCAAACCAGCTCACCCAGAGGAGACTGAATTGGCACTGCAGGCAAATGACCATGAGGTCTGCCTGTCCGAGACTTTCTTTGGAAAGTTAGGAGACCCAAGGAATGAATTAAATGGATTTTCCCTAGCTGAGGCTCAGCGAGCTGACCCAGTATTGAGAGAGTTAGCACAGACTGTCCAGTCTGAAAGTGAAGCAGAGGGAGTCCCTGATTGCTACTATTTAAAGAATGAGGTACTGATGAGGAAATGGAGTTCTCCTCACAGACCTGAGACTAAGGAGTGGACAGTAGTTCACCAGTTAGTGGTGCCACAGAGGTACCAGGGAGAAATATTTAGAAGGGCCCACAAGATTACAGTGGCTGTACACGTCGGTATACGAAAGACCAAAGCCCGCATAAGACAGCAGTTTGACTGGCCAAAACATCACAGAGATGTGGTGGAGTACTGCAAGAGTTGCCACATGTGCCAGGTTGAGGGAAAATCCCACCCTACAGTGAAACCTGCACCCCTACGTCCTGTGTTAGGGGAGGACCCTCCAGCCGAGGCTGGTGAACTGTAAGGGACCCCCGCCGAGAACAAAAGGGGACAGGCAGGCACACAGCCGGCAAAAGTTTAGAAAAAGAAGGAAAAACGTGACCAAGAGGACAGGTTAAGGGAAGCCCAGGAGGAATCCCGGATGAAAACCCCTACTGTCTGGTCAGCCAACCCCGTAAATATTTGAAATGTTAGACCCCACATCCTCCTATGTAAATGCAGACTCTTGAAGCACCCCACCAGAGTTGCTAACAGCATTTACAGGAACCTGCAGAGACAAAGAGAGACCTCTAGGAGGCACAGAAACTGTGAGGGTGATGCCTCACCTAGTCGAAGTGCCACAGGACAGTGCAGTCAAGTCTGCACAAATACCTGCAGGTAAGAGTGTCCCTGAGAACAAAGGGGAGATTAACAAAGAATCCTCCCCCACAGTCAGGGGAAAAGGGAACTGCCCATCCCCTGAAGCCAAAAGCCTTTGCATGACTCAACAAATAACTGAAAGAGAGTTTAGGATAGACCCGCCCACTACTAACTCTTCTGGAAAAAATTGACCTCAATTGGAACAAAACCCTCGGCAGTCATGGCAATGGGCAAGCTGAAGAAAAGCATCCCCAAAGAACCACAAGGTTCCTGGGATGCCAAAAAAGGAGAAATTAAAGCAGCACTGGCACCCAGAAAAGACAATTCTAATAGGCTTTAAGATTGATGAATGAATGGAAATGAATGAGAGAAATGCATGGTTTTTCTTTCTGTATCTATATGTCTCTCAAACCTTTTAATGAAATGCGCCATTTTTCTTCAAATCGCATTTCATTCCCCTGGGTATGGAGGTGTCATGCAGATGCCCACCTGTCAAGAATGAGGCACACATATTTCGCCGCATGGACATTAGATTTTAAAATTGTTACTGGGAAGAAAAGAAGGCCTATTACAAGGGGTTGCTAAGCCCCTGGCTGGAAAGACATTTTTTTGCATACTAGCAGACAGTGTTGGAACAAAGGAACCAATCCCTGCCCCAATACACAGAAGATGTGGTCGGACCAGTTTAGTCACATGACTAACTGGCTGTTAGAGTTTCTTTTGAATTTGAACTTGTCACAGAGTTTTAAAACTCAGAAAGCTGTTTGCTCCTGGACTGGAAAAGACCTCTCTCCTGTCTGCTCTCATCTCGTTCTCACCAGCTTCGTAATCCATTGAAGACATATGAACCCTGAGAGAGAAAAGTCTCCTACAGTGAACAAGGTTTAAGAAGAATACTGAAAAGCAAGTTCTACCTACAGACAAGGACTACAGCTAGCCCGAAGCACAGTAACAAAAACCCCTCTTCACTACTTTTCTTTAAACTCTTTTTTGTCTCTATTTGCATGTGCTTATTGCATGTGCATGCTGGCCTGGGGCATGTCGTGTATCCGTAGGCGTTAACCGAATTAGGGTTTAAGTTCAAGTGTTAATACATTTCACTTTTCTTCTTTAAACCCAAGAAAGCCTGTTTGTACTCATTTCTTTGTCTTTTAATTGGAAAGTGGCGAAGAAAGATTCACAAAGGGGGGAGCTCAAAACACAGTGCGTTAAAATTAAAACCCTGTTACAATAAGACCAGGTGAAGGCTGAGAATGACCCCTAGGCACCTTGTTCACCTGGTCATAACACAGGGCAACGGTGAGACCACATCTGGAGTACTGTGTACTGTATTTGTCTCCTTGTTTAAGGAAGGATGTAAATGCATTGGAAGCGGTTCAGAAGGTTTACTAGACTAATACCTGGAATGGGCGGATTGTCTTATGTGGAAAGGCTGGACAGGCTAGGCTTGTATCCGTTGGAGTTTAGAAGAGTAAGAGGTGATTTGGAATGGTGTCAGCTGTGGCTCAGTTGTTTTCATTATGGGATGTGGGCATCACTGGTAAAGCCAACATTTATTACCCATCCGTAATTGCCTTTGGGAGGTGGTGGTGAGCTGTAATCTTGAATACAACTGAGCAGCTTGCTAGTTAAGAATCAACCACCTCACTCTGGGTCTGAACTCACATGTAGGCCAGATCAGGTCAGGATGGCAGATTTCCTTCCCTTAAGGACATTAGTGAACCAGATGGGTTTAAAACCAATCCAGTAGTTTCATGGTCATTATTACTGATACTAGCCTTTATTCCAAATTTATCTAATTAAACTTATATTTCCCAGTTGCCATTATGGAATTGTGACTCATGTCACAAGATCATTAGTTCAGGCCTCAGGCTTACTGGTCCAGTAACGTAACCACAATGCTGCCATACCCTCTTGTGAGTCAGAGGTTTGTGGGCTCAAGACCCACTCCAGAGACCTGAGCACAAAATCCAGGTCGGCACTTCTAGTGCAGTACTGAGGGAGTGCTGCACTGTCAGAGGTGTCGTCTTTTGGATGAGACGTTAAACTGAGGCCCCATCTGCTCTCTCAGGTGGAAGTGAAAAATCCCATGACATGAGTGAATCTCTATGGTCAGGTTTTGTATTGATACTATTCATTCAGTTGACACGGTGCAGGCCCTGTTTGGATCAGAACTGATCAGCAGCTCAGTGTTGTAGATATTTGTTCGAGCGGTCATGCTAGTATAGTATTAATTTTTAAAATTCTCATTCTTGTTTTCAAATATCTCCTTGACCTCTCCCCCCTCTCCCCCCATCTCTGTGACTTCCTCCAGCCCCACAACACTGCGAGATCTCTGCTCTCCTCCAATTCTTTTGCAAATTCCCCCTTTTCCATCTCTCCACCATTGGCAGACGTGCCTTCTGTTGTCTGGATCCTAAGCTCTGGAATTCTCTCCCTAACCCTTTCTCCTTCCTTAAGATGCTCCTTAAAACCTACCTCTTTGAACAAGCTTTTGGTCACCTTCAATGACCTTCCTTCAATCATAAGGTCAGAAGTGGGGATTTTCGCTGATGATTGCACAATGTTCAGCACCATTCGCAACTTCTCAGATACTGAAGCAGTCCGTGTAGAAATGCAGCAAGACCTGGACAACATCCAGGCTTGGGCTGATAAGTGGCAAGTAACATTTGCGCCACACAAGTGCCAGGCAATGACCATCCCCAACAAAAGAGAATCTAACCATCTCCCCTTGACATTCAACGGCATTACCATCGCTGAATCCCCCTCTATCAACATCCTAGGGGCTACCATTGACCGAAAACTGAACTTAAGTAGCCAGATAAATACCGTGGCTACAAGAACAGGTCAGAGGCTAGGAATCCTGAGTCACCTCCTGACTCCCCAAAGCCTGTCCACAATCTACAAGGCACAAGTCAGGAGTGTGATGGAATACTCTTCACTTGCCTGGATGGGTGCAGCTCCAACAACACTCAAGAAGCTCGACACCATCCAGGACAAAGCGGCTCGCTTGATTGGCACCCCATCAACAAACATTCACTCCCTCCACCACCGACGCACAGTGGCAGCAGTGTGTACCATCTACAAGATGCACTGCAGCAATGCACCAAGGCTCCTTCGACAGCACCTTCCAAACCCGCGACCTCTACCAACTAGAAGGACAAGGGCAGCAAATACATGGGAACACCACCACCTGCAAGTTCCCCTCCAAGTCACACACCATTCTGACTTGGAACTATATCGCCGTTCCTTCACTGTCGCTGGGTCAAAATCCTGGAACTCCCTTCCTAACAGCACTGTGGGTGTACCTACCCCACATGGACTGCAGCGGTTCAAGAAGGCAGCTCACCACCACCTTCTCAAGGGCGATTAGGGATGGGCAATAAATGCTGGCCTGGCCAGTGACGCCCACATCCCGTGAATGAATAAATGAATAAAGAACCTGTCCTAATATCTCCTTATGTGGCTCAGTGTCAGGTATTATCTGATCATGCTCTTGTAAAGCCCCTTGGGATGTTTCACCAAGTTAAATGTGCTCTGAAAATATAATGCTGTTTCTCCTGCCTCTGTGCTCCATGACTGTGCCTTTGCTTGTATTGTTTTACCTTCAGGTTTGCTCTCAAGGCACTGATTCTTGCTGGGTAATGGTCCCACAGGTGTGGTAGCCCCTCCCAGTACCTCAATGAAGTAACTATTTATCATTTATAATGCAGACAGCTTGGGATGAATCAGAGCAGAAGCTGATTCCTACCTTTACACCCACATTGCAGCATGGGTTATTAGATAGGATTCTGGAGCAGGGCTCCTGGCTGATTTCCTGCACTCACCTCCTCCCCCACTCCCTAACCCAGGGCCACTAGGAACCTTGTAGCACCTCCGATCTACCCCCACCCCATGCATTTCCCATCACTGGCCCAGATGAGATCATTCATCTAGGGATGGAATCTGGGATATGAATTCATCTGAAGCACGGATGTGAATACCAGGTGCTGTGTTTATCAGGTGGTTGATCCAATACCACCCGTTTAGATCACCGCCCGAAACCGGACTTATTGTAGCTCAGTTTCACACAGGGAAGGACAAATAATAAACTGTTTCCCCAGGTCCCCTTACATAGGACTGTTTTACATCAAACATGTTTATATACTTGGGGGAATAAATTGGGTTTATTGTACAACCGAGGCTTTGAAATGATTTTACAGTGGTCACTCCTCATCTTCTGTTGCAAGCTTCAGAAGCACTCAACTCCAGTGTCTTGTGCCAACCACTCATCTGGGTCTCAGACAAACAGTGAAGGTGATCTCTTTGCCATTGTGTGCAGTACTCAAAGGTTCCTTCCAGCGTGAATCCTGCTGTTGAGAGGATTCCTAACTTGCTCAGGACTGGCAAGACCTGGGTTCTGGCATTATTATTGATCAAATGGAGTGAGGAGGAGGGAATTGGCCCTTTGATTGGTGAATTGATCACAAATTGAACTTGGATTATCAGGGGATGGTGTTCCATATATGTGTTGTGAGCAAACGTATCTCTATTATTGGGGACACTATCTGTAGCCTTGCAAATAAGGAAATTGTGTATGGTAAACACAGCTACATGTTGGGTATTAAAACAGCACAGCCAGTACAATCAAAATTTGTTGGATCAATTGATTTTATGGCAAGACGAACTTGGAATGAGCTCAGTGGCGACTGCTTAACTTGCTGGGCAGCTGCTGCTCTACACGTTGCTTAGCTGATATTGTTTAACATTGATTATTGCAGCTTCCTAAATGTGACGGAAGTTTGAACCATCCTCCCTGAATTTCCATGCGTCCTGAACTGGTCCAGATATGTCCTCATGTGAAGCAAACTATGGCACAAACAGTACTGTGACCACTTAGTGAAAGAAAGAGCTTGCATTTGTATAGCACCTTTCACAACCTCAGGATGCCCCAAAGTGCTTTACAGCAATGAACTTTTGAAGTGTAGTCACTATTGACATGTAGAAAACGCAGCAGCCAATTTGCACACAGCAAGCTCCAATACACAGCAAGGTGATAAAACACCAAATAATCTGTTTTAGTGATGTTGTGATGTTGGTTGAAGGATAAATATTGTCCAGGACACCAGGGAGAACGCCTGCTCTTCTTTGAAATAGTGCCAGAGGGTCTTTTACATCTTTTACCTGAAAGAGCAGACAGGGTCTTGATTTAATCTTTCATGTGAAAGATGGCACCTCAGACAGTGCAGCACTCCCTCAGTCAGTCGAGATCTAGTGCTCATGAGTCTGAAATGTGGCTTGAACTCTGACCAGCTGACTCAGAGGTAAGAGTGCTACCCACTGAGCCATGGCAATGGGGTATCAAAGGATTGCAGGGAGGGGAATTGTTGGTCTGCTACCCTTTCTCCAGTGCCTTTGGAAAATAAACGGAAAATAAGAATTGGCCAGTGAGGTAGTGCTGGAAACACTCAGCATGTGTGGGGAGATGATTCGGTGTTCCAAGATATGGACCCTTCATCAGGGTTCCTACCAAGAGCCCCACACCTGAGCTGCTACCTCTTCCCTCCTCAGATGCTCCCTTACCTGCTGTGCATCTCCAGCATTTCCTGCTTTTTATTCGAGATTTCCCATGTTTTTCCTGGCCCTTTACAAGGTTCCCATCTGGGTCTATTATCCAGCAGCTCTGCTGAAAATGTGAGTGTAGGGTGAGGCCATTATCGGCTCAGGCTGGACTGAGCAGTCAAATAACCCGCCACCACATTAAGTAAGAAAACTGAAGCTGGCAGGACAGACTAATAAAAAATCATACAGGATCCTGGGCTTCACAAATAGAGATATGGAGTATGAAAGCAAGGAGGTTATGCTAAACATCACAATGAATTGCGTTTATAGAGCACCTTTAGTTTAGTTTCGAGATACAGCACTGAAACAGGCCCTTCGGCCCACCGAGTCTGTGCCGACCATCAACCACCCATTTATACTAATCCTACACTAATTCCATATTCCTACCACATCCCCACCTGTCCCTATATTTCCCTACCACCTACCTATACTAGGGGCAATTTATAATGGCCAATTTACCTACCAAGGGGTTTCACAGGAGCGTAATAGGAGGATATAATAAGGACAATGACCAAAAGCTTAGTCAAAGAGTTCGGTTCTAAGGAGTATCTTAAAGGAGGAGAGAGAGAGAGAGAAGTTTAGGGAGGAAATGCTAGCGCTTAGGGACTTGGCAACTGAAGGCACAGCCACCAATGATGGAGTGATTAAAATCAGAGATGTGCTAGAGGCCAGAATTAGGTGAGTGCAGAGATCTCAGAGGGTTCTGGGCGATAGAGACAGGCAAGGGAAAGAGGAATTTGAAAACAAGGATGAGGATTTTACAATTGAGAGATTTATAAATCACTGGTTAGCCCTCAACTGGGTCCAATTGTGGGCACCATACTTCTGGAAGGATGTCAAAGCATTGGAGAGGAGATTTTCCAGAATGATGGATGAGGGACTTCAGTTATGTGGAGAGACTGGAGAAGCTGGAATTGTTCTCCTTAGACCAAAGAAGGTTACGGAGAGATTTAATAATGTTCAAAATAATGAAGAGGTTTGATAGGGTAATTAAGAATAAGTCATTTCCACCAGCAGGAACGTTTCGGAACCATCGGTCCCAAATCACCTGTGATCTTTAGATCATCAGGTAATTAGCAAAAGAACCAGTGGGAGATGAGGAGAATTTTTTTTATGCAGTGAGTTGTCATGGTCTGGAATGCGATGCCCGGAAGAGAGATGGAAGCACGTCCAATAATAACTTTCCAAAGGGAATTGGATAAATACTTGTAATAGGAAAAAGAATTGCAAGGGTATGCGGAGAGAGCAGGGCCGTGGGATTAATTGGATAGCTCTTTCAAGGAGCCAGCACAGGCTCGATGGGCTGAATGGCCTCCTCCTGTGCTGTATCAGTTTATTTAGACTTCACATGAAAAGAATGGCCACTTGTGGGTGAGATGCTGGACGGCGCCGAGTGTTCAGCAAGGAGTTAATGCCTCCGGAAAGAAAAATTGGTGGGAAAGGGATGAAGGCGGTGGGGGAATTAAAAGAAAAATGTGATTATGATCCAGCTGTTAGAAGCTGATAGAGGTATCCACAACTGCTTTGGTTTATCCAGCTCTATCCCCTGTGGATTTGGCCAAACAAGGTGATGTACCAGGTTCTCTTTATAAAACACACACACACACACACACACACACAGAGTGCTTTCAATCCCGGCCGGGAAAGATTGCTCATGCAAACACTTCTATGGAAACAGCCTGCTTCCCGCCTCCTTTGCGTGCTTGTAGACATGCAGCTGGTGTCTCAGCCTGCTTCTTGGGTGCGGGGGCGGGGGGGTGGTTGGAGGTTGGGATGCTGTGGTGGTTAGGGGGGGGTGGCGGGGGGGATGGAGAGGCAGGGAAGACAGAATAATTTGCTGGTGATATCACTCCAAGGGGAGCTGCCTACCACTGTTTAAGTAAGAGATGGGTCGGCATGTTATTCTGCACCCTCCCACGACCACTCTGCCTTGCAACACTGGCCTTGGCCGGTTGACGAGAAGCTGCAATTCTCGGGCGAGGCAGTGATTCAGGTTGACGGAATTAAATGGCTACAGTACTTTTCTCCTCTAAAAGATAAACCTGACTGAAGGAAAGGCCATCTATCTTCTTACAAAGCAGGAATGAAGTAAGTGAAAGGGCTGTTGCTGTTGTTTTAAGCAAACTGTCATTCTGCGATACATTGAACTGATTTAACAAGCTGCCCAGGGAGTATGTTTTGTTTTATTAACTTGAGAGAGCTGTTTGCTTGGGAGACTGTAATTTATAAGGCGGGTGATATTTTGCTTGGTAGTGAGTTCAAGTTCTACAATGTTGAGCGTACTTAGAGCTTATTTCCTGGACTTTAAAAGAATTCTATAAGGATTAAGTGACGAAAGTGAGGAGATTTTCAGCTTTGATATTTAACACTTGTCCTTGCTGCTCATACCTATTCTCTGGTAGAACAGACTCTGGCTGCTGTCTTATATTGTCTTAATTCCACAGGGTTTATTCTGTGCTGTTCTAATCTGGGCAAATCCACTGGGTTTTATCAGCCCAACAGTAAATTGCAGCTAAAATGGCATAAAATTAGTAATTGTGATTTTACTTCCAAATCTTCCAGTTCCCAGCTGAACTGGTGAAATTTAGAAGGGCAGTGGCTTTGGAAAGAAAGAAAGACTTACATTTCTATAGCACCTTTCACGACCTCAACCTTTACAACCGATGAAGTACTTTTGAAGTGTAGTCACTGTTGTTATGTGGGAAACATGGCAGCCAATTTGCACACAGCAAGATCCCACAAACTGCAGTGTGATAATGATCAGATAATCTGCTTTTTGTGATGTTGATTGAGGGATAAATATTGTCCAGGACAAGAGGGAAAACTCCCCTGCTGTTCTTCGAATAGTGCCGTGGGATCTTTACATCCATCTGAAAGACAGCACCTCCAATGTTGCAGCACTCCCTCAGTACTTGCTCTGGAGCATCAGCCTGAAGTTTGTGCTCAAGTTTCTGGAGTAGGACTTGAACCCAGGCCCTCTCTACTCAGAGGCGAGAGAGTGATATTTACAAAGAGGAGTTAAAGGAACATGGGCACAGAAAAGACACGCAGGACCAACAATGCGATATGTTCAACATCCCCTCACTTGAAGCAGTTTGAGCAGCTCATGCGGGAATGTACAGTCTGATGGGTGGAGATATTTATCACAATCAGATGGCATTCTGTCTCTACAACTTTTCAACAACAGAAGATGTATCAACTCTTTTTGACATTTTTGTAGCTTGGGGAAATCCGTTGGATTTTTTTTTTGATGCCACTATCTCTCAGCTCAATGGCTTAGCCCCGAGAATGTGAGTTGCTAAATTGTTGAAGCATCTAAAATATTTACTGGCCTAGTTAAGGAAATTTCTCAATATTTAACTTGAATAGGAAGCAGGGTTGATAATTATATGATGGTAAATATAGCGATGAATATAAACTGGTGAAAATTAATGTTAGATCAGATATGAAAGGAACTTCACTGAAAGGGTGAGAATTGTCTGGAATATATTGTAGGGTAGTTGGAGGCTGGGTTGGGTGAGGTGGGTACTGGAGGGATGGGCTTTGGTGGGGCACTATGCCCTCTCCAACACTTCTCCCTCTTCCAACTGCATAATATTGCTGCTCTCGGCTTCTGCCTCAGTCCATCTGCTGCTGAAACCCTCATCTGTGCTTTTGTTACCTGCAGACCCGAGTATTCCAATCCTCTCCCGGCCAGCCTCCCATCTGTAAATTTCAACTTATCCAAAACAATGCTGTGCAGTTCTCATTCGTCCATCACCCCTGTGCTTTCTGATCTACGTTGGCTCCCAGTCCAGCAATGCCTCAATTTTAAAATTATCATCCTCGTGTTCAAATCTCCATGGCCTCGCCTTCCCTATCTCCAAAACCTCCTCCAGCCCTACAACCCTCTGAGATTTCTCTGCTCCTCCAATTCTGGTCTCTTGCTCATCCCCGATTTAATCACTCCATCATTGGTGGCTGTGCCTTCAGCTGCCTTGGGCCCTAAACCTCTCTGACTCTACCTGCCTTTCCTCCTTTAAGATGCTCTTTAAAACCTACCTCTTTTACCAAGCTTTGGTCATCTGCCCTAACATTTCTTGATGTGACTCGGTGTTAAATTTTGTTTGTTAACGCTACTTGTGAAACACCTCGGAATGTTTTACTCTGTTAAAGATGCTGCATAAATGCAAGTTGTCGTTGTTGGCAGAGTCCCATCGAGCCATGTACGTGACCATCCTATTCGCTCCAGACCAGGTAGATGAGACAAAAACAAAACAAATAGCAAAATTGGTTAAAAAAGCTTCTATAGTGCGTAAAAAGGAAAAATTTGGCTCAGACAAATGTGGGTCCATTACAGTCAGAGTCAGGAGAATTTATTATGGGGAATGAGAAATGGCAAAGAAACTAAATGATTACTTTGTGTCTGTCTTCACTGAGGAAGATACAAGAAATCTCCCAGAATTAGAAATCCAAGGGACTAGAGAGAATGAGGCATTGAAGGAAATTAGTATTAGTAAGAAGGTTGTATTGGAGAAATTAATGGAGCTGAAGGTTGATAAGTTCCCAGGACCTGATATTCTACATCCCAGAGTGTTGTAAGAGGTAGCTATGGAAATAGTCAATGCATTGGTGATCATCTTCCAAAATTCTATAGATTCTGGAGCGGTTCCTGCAGATTGGAAGGTCGCAAATGTCACCCCACTATTTAAGAAGGGAGGGCGACAGAAAACCGAGAACTACAGACCTGTTAGCCTTACCAGGTCCTTGGGACCTGGTGAGAGTTCGGTAGGGAAAATGCTAGAATCTATTCTAAAGGATGTGATAAATGGACACTTGGATAATAATGATCTGATTGGGCAGAGTCAACATGGATTTATGAATGGGAAACCATGTTTTTTGAGGATGTTACTAACAGAATTGATAAAGGGGAGTCGGTGGATGTGGTATACTTGGATTTTCAGAAGGCTTTTGATAAAGTCCCCCACAGGAAGCTGGTTAGCAAAATTAAAGCACATGAGATAGGAGGTAATATACTGGCATGGATTAAGGATTGGTTAACAGGCAGAAAACAGAGAGTAGGAATAAACAGGTCATTCGTGCGTTGGCGGGCTGTGACTAGTCGGGTACCACAGGGATCAGTGCTTGGGCCCCAGCTGTTCACAATAAATATCAATGATTTGGATTTGGGGACCAAATGTACTATTTCTAAGTTCGCGGATGACACAAAACTAGGCGGGAATGTGTGTTGTGAGGAAGATGAAAAGCGGCTTCAAGAGGATTTGGACAGACTTAGTGAGTGGACAAGAACATGGCAGATGGAATATAATGTGGGAAAATGTGGGGTTATCCACTTTGGTTGGAGGAACAGATGTGCAGAGTATTTCTTAAATGGTAAGAGATTAAAAAGTGTAGATGTACAAAGGGGCCTAGGTGTCCTCATCAATAAGTCACTGAAAGTTAGCATGCAGGTGCAGCAAGAAATTAGGAAGGCTAATGATATGTTAGCCTTTATCGCAAGAGGATTTGAGTATAGGAGTAGTGAAGTCTTGCTTCAACTGTATAGAACGTTGGTTAGACTGCACCTGCAGTACTGTGTGCAGTTTTGGTCTGCTAACGTTAGGAAGGATATTATTGCCATAGAGGGAGTGCAACGAAGGTTCACCAGACTTGTTCCTGGGATGGCAGGACTGTCCTATGAAGAGAGATTGGGGAATCTGGGCATGTATTCTCTAGAGTTTCGAAGAATGAGAGGTGATCTCATTGAAACGTACAAAATACTTAAAGGGATAGACAGGGTAGATGCAGGTAAGATGTTTCCCCTGGTTGGGGAGTCTAGAACCAGGGGACACAATTTCCAAATAAGGGGAAAGCCACTATGACCGAGATGAGGTGAATTTCTTTACTCAGAGGGTTGTGAGTCTTTGGAATTCTCTACCCGAGAGGGCTGTGGCCGCTCAGTCATTGAGTATGTTTAAAGCAGAGACTGACAGATTTCTAAATATAAATGACATAAAGGGATATAAGGATAGTGTGGGAAAAAGGCATTGAAATGGATGATCAGCCATGATTGTATTAAATGGTGGAGCAGGCTTGATGGGCTGAATGGCCTATTCCTGTTCCTATGTTCCTAAAGCAACCTAACAGAAGCTGCATAAAATTCAAATGTAACAAAAATAACTTGTGGTGACAAAGTGGGTGTAAACATGGGCCCTGGGTGTAATCTTTCACACTGAAATTTAGCAATCCCAGACATGTTGCAGGGAGAAGCAGTCTGAGCTTCCATGCACCCTCTAAGCAGTAGTGGTGTGTACCCAAGAGAAAGGAAAAAACCCAGCAAAGGGGTGTGTCCATCAAAAGAAAAACACAGAACAAGTTGTGGCCACAGACGTGAAACCATGACACAACTCTCTGTGTCGTTATTCTTTGTTTGTCTGTCTACGAGGTGACGGTTCCCCTTTAACTCTTAAAGTGTTCTCCCTCCCACCACACCACCTTCCCAGTTCTACCGCCCACCACCACAAAGGCATTGACTCTTGCTGAGTTTCCCTTCTACAGGACTGAGTGGTACTTCAGCCAAGTAGCCCTGCATTGTGTGAATCGGGACAGAGTATGTTGGCAGGCTACTGAGAAAAAACTTGCATTTATACAGCGCCTTTTATGACCACAGGGGTGTCCCAAAGTGCTTTACAGCCAATGAAGTCCTTTTGACGTGTAGTCACTGTTATAATGTAGGAAACGTGGCAATTTGTGCACAGCAAGTTCCCACAAACAGCAATGTGATAATGACCAGATTATTTGTTTCTATGACGTTGATCGAGGGATGAATATTGGCCCGAGCTCTGGAGAGAACTCCTTTGCCTTTCTTTGAATAATGCCACAGGACCTTTTTATGTCCACCTGAGAGGATGGACGGGGCCTCGGTTTAACATCTCATCTGAATGACGGGACTGTCAGCCTAAATCGTCCACTGAAGTCTCTGGTGTGGGGCTTGAATCCACAACCCTTGGACTCAGAGGCAAGAGTGCCACCCAGTGAGGCACAGCCAATAGCTGGACCCGATCCTGCCCTCAACCAGCCAATGAGAATATTGTCTCCTCCTCCCTAGCCCAGGGGCGACGAGGCCAGAATTAGGACCATTGACCCCAGCCAAATGGACATTGGATAATACAACACAGATCAGGAAATCATTCTGGGAGCCAGCTTGGCCTGTATGGTTTGGTATTTAGAATTTAAAGGGACACTACCACCTGATAGACATCCACAAACTACAAAAGTTATTCTTTAAAAGTTAATTTCACATTTAAGAAGGTTTAACTGAGAGTTTGTAATGGAGGATTACATTTCTGCCTGATGTCTGCTCTATCCACTTAGTACTGAGCTGTAGCATTACTGATGCAGTAATGAGCAGACAGGAACTCCATTCCAGCACTGCTAATCTCATTCATTTTTATTTAATAAGATAATAACTACATTTCCAGGTTCTGAGCAGAGTAAAGATTAAAAGGTCCTGGTGATTTTAAAAACTGCTGTCTCTTCCACCTGGGGTTGCTTTAGTGTCCCAATATGAATCAGCAAGTTAAAATTATTAAATATCAAAGTAAGACATGTGATTTGCATGGAATCAAACAACAACTTGTATTTATATAGTGCCTTTAAAGTAGTACAACATCCTCAAGCACTTCACTGGAGCCTTATCAGATACACGTTAATACCAAGCCAAAGATGGAGATATTAGGACAGGTGACCAAAATCTTTGGTCAAAGTTTTAAGCAGCATCTTAAAGGAGGAGAGAGAGAGAGAGAGAGAGAGAGGTGGAGTGGTATGGGGAGGGAATTCCAGAGCTTACAGACTAGGGGGCTGAGGGCACGGCCACCGATGGTGGAGTGAACAAAGTAGGGAGTGCACAGAATTGGAGGAGTGCAGAGGTCTCACATGATTGCAGGACTGGAGGAGGTTACAGAGATAGGGAGGGGTGATGCCAGGGAGGGATTAGATCATGAGGATCTACAATTTTAATATCGAGGCATTGGTGAACTGAGAGACAGCGTAAGTCAGCCAGCACAGGTTTGGGACCTGGTAAGAGTTAGGATACAGGCAGCAGGGAATCCCGATAATGTCTGCATTTAACACATAGCATGTCGAACCATTGCCAGAAGAGCCGGTGAACATATCACTTTGTGAGTGGGTCTAAACGTTGTTACGAGGGCTTCCATTTTTTTTGTCAAATTTTGAGGATTTGTGTTTTAAAACTGAAAAGGAGTCCATGGATTTTTTTTTTTAAAAAGGTTGCTGAGAAGTTGTTTGAAAACAACATTTACTGCAAGTCATGTGCTTTGAATAGTGAACAGCAGAGACCTTGGTGACCTGGGGAAGATGTTTACAGAGAAGTGACAGGTCAAGATTTATAGGGGTCAGGAGGCTTGACTCTTGAGATATTGTTTTGGTTTCACTTTGGACAGGCAGTTGGAGTATGAACAGTATTTTGAGAAGGAGTTAAAAATCAACCTGCCAAGGACAAACACCCAACTCAGCCTTTTCCAGCTCTTTGAAAAGCCTGCCAGTGTTTCCATCTCTTTGAGAAGCTCTCAGAAGCGAGTGTAAGAAATAGAGAAATTGTTGATGCATTCCTCCTGAAAGGCCTGCTTGCAACCCATATTGTCACGTTTCTCCTGAGACGCTGGAAAAATCTGCCGGATAAATCCTTGATGCCGCCTGAACAAATTGCTTCAGAAAAGGATACCTGGACGTCAGACAAAAAAAAGGACATCTGACATCTTTCCATGTCTTCGCTTTTTTCTTCAAGAATTAACAAGTATTTGGCCAAAGTATTCTTTTTTGTTTTTTTTGGCAACAGAGCTCTAACGAGAAAATCTCTTTAATTTTGGGTTAACGTGTGTATGTGTGTGTGTGTGTGTGTGTGTGCATGTGCGTGCATGCATGCATGCGTGTGTGTGCACGCATGTGAGCATGCATGTGAGGGGCTAAGGTAAAAAGGGAACTTTTATATTTCAATCTGTGTGTTAATGCTTTGCTTTGTTACTGTTTAAGATTTGTTTTATAATAAACTGATAATTTTGGTGTTTATTAATGAAACTTGGTTGGTGTATTTTATTCTGGGATAAAAAGTAGAGTAAATGAATGACTGCATCAGTATCTGGTTAAACATTTAAATATATGTTGTGACCTGTGGAGAAGTGGAACTAGAAAAGACAGCACACTCCTCCTGCCTCGGTCGTAACAATGCAAATAATAAGTTATCAATGATTCAAGCTGCAGGAGCTTGGTATTTGTAACACTCGAGTGATGGATAATTACCAGCTGTAGGTGAGGTTATTCCAAGGTTTTCGTTTTGATCTACTGATAGGCGAGTTTGATGGAGCCTCAGAGGTTGTCTATTAGGGCCAATAATCTTTACAATCTCCTTCTGCTGGTTGGTCACTCTAGAGCTTAGATTAGTACTTGGAACGATGATGTTGTTGCTAATACAGAGACTTGGTTGAGGGAAGGACAGGATTGGCAGCTAAATGTTCCAGGATTTAGAAGCTTCAGGCGGGATAGAGGAGGATGTAAAAGGGGTGGGGGAGTTGCATTACTTGTTAAGGAGAATATCACAGCTGTACTGCGGGAGGACACCTTGGAGGGGTCGTGCAGCGAGGCAATATGGGCGGAGCTCAGGAATAGGAAGGGTGCAGTCACGATGTTAGGGGTTTACTACAGGCCTCCCAACAGCCAGCGGGAGGTAGAGGAGCAGATATGTAGACAGATTTTGGAAAGATGTAAAGATAACAGGGTTGTAGTGGTGGGTGATTTTAACTTCCCCTATATTGACTGGGACTCACTTAGTGCTAGGGGCTTGGATGAGGCAGAATTTGTAAGGAGCATCCAGAAGGGCTTCTTGAAACAATATGTAGATAGTCCAACTAGGGATGGGGCCGTACTGGACCTGGTATTTGGGAATAAACCCGGCCAGGTGGTCGAAGTTTCAGTAGGGGAGCATTTCGGGAACAGTGACCATAATTCCATAAGTTTTAAGGTACTTGTGGATAAGGATAAGAGTAGTCCTCGGGTGAAGGTGCTAAATTGGGGGAAGGCTAATTATAACAATATTAGGCAGGAACTGAAGAATTTAGATTGGGGGCGGCTGTTTGAGGGTAAATCAACATCTGACATGTGGGAGTCTTTCAAATGTCAGTTGATTAGAATCCAGGACCAGCATGTTCCTGTAAGGAAGAAGGATAAGTTTGGCAAGTTTCGGGAACCTTGGATAACGCAGGATATTGTGAGCCTAGTCAAAAAGAAAAAGGAAGCATTCGTAAGGGCTGGAAGGCTAGGAACAGACGAATCCCTTGAGGAATATAAAGAGTAGGAAGGAACTTAAGCAAGGAGTCAGGAAGGCTAAAAGGGGTCATGAAAAGTCATTGGCAAACAGGATTAAGGAAAATCCCAAGGCTTTTTATACGTATATAAAGAGCAAGAGGGTAACTAGGGAAAGGGTTGGCCCACTCAAGGACAGAGAAGGGAATCTATGTGTGGAGCCAGAGGAAATGAGCAAGGTACTAAATGAGTACTTTGCATCAGTATTCACCAAAGAGAAGGACTTGGTGGATGATGAGCCTAGGGAAGGGAGTGTAGATAGTCTCAGTCATCTCATTATCAAAAAGGAGGAAGTGTTGGGTGTCTTGCAAAGCATTAAGGTAGATAAGTCCCCAGGGCCTGATGGGATCTACCCCAGAATACTGAGGGAGGCAAGGGAAGAAATTGCTGGGGCCTTGACAGAAATCTCTGCATCCTCATTGGCTACAGGTGAGGTCCCAGAGGACTGGAGAATAGCCAATGTTGTTCCTTTGTTTAAGAAAGGTAGCAAGGATAATCCAGGAAATTATAGGCCGGTGAGCCTTACGTCAGTGGTTGGGAAATTAATAGAGAGGATTCTTGGGGACAGGATTTACTCCCATTTGGAAACAAACAAACTCATTAGCGAGAGGCAGCATGGTTTTGTGAAGGGGAGGTCGTGTCTCACTAATTTGATTGAGTTTTTTGAGGAAGTGACAAAGATGATTGATGAAGGAAGGGCAGTGGATGTTATCTATATGGACTTCAGTAAAGCCTTTGACAAGGTCCCTCATGGCAGCCTGGTACAAAAGGTGAAGTCACACGGGATCAGAGGTGAGCTGGAAAGATGGATACAGAACTGGCTCGGTCATAGAAGACAGAGGGTAGCAGTGGAAGGGTGCTTTTCTGAATGGAGGGATGTGACTAGTGGTGTTCCGCAGGGATCAGTGCTGGGACCTTTGCTCTTTGTAGTATATATAAATAATTTGAGGAAAATGTAGCTGGTCTGATTAGTAAGTTTGTGGACGACACAAAGGTTGACGGAGTTGCGGATAATGATGAGGATTGTCAGAGGATACAGCAGGATATAGATCGGTTGGAGATTTGGGTGGAGAAATGGCAGATGGAGTTTAATCCGGACAAATGTGAGGTAATGCATTTTGGAAGGTCTAATGCAGGTGGGAAGTATACAGTAAATGGCAGAACCCTTAGGAGTATTGACAGGCAGAGAGATCTGGGCGTACAGGTCCGCAGGTCACTGAAAGTGGCAACGCAGGTGGATAAGGTAGTCAAGAAGGCATACGGCATGCTTGCCTTCATCGGTCGGGGCATAGAGTATAAAAATTGGCAAGTCATGCTGCAGCTGTACAGAACTTTAGTTAGGCCACACTTAGAATATTGCGTGCAATTCTGGTCGCCACACTACCAGAAGGACGTGGAGGCTTTGGAGAGGGTACAGAAGAGGTTTACCAGGATGTTGCCCGGTCTGGAGGGCATTAGCTATGAGGAGAGGTTGGATAAACTTGGATTTTTTTCACTGGAACGACGGAGGTGGAGGGGTGACATGTTAGAGGTTTACAAAGTTATGAGTGGCATGGACAGAGTGGATAGTCAGAAGCTTTTTCCCAGGGTGGAAGAGTCAGTTACCAGGGGACATAGGTTTAAGGTGAGAGGGGCAAAGTTTAGAGGGGATGTGCGAGGCAAGTTCTTTACACAGAGGGTGGTGAGTGCCTGGAACTTGCTGCCGGGGGAGGTGGTGGAAGCAGGTACGATAGCGACGTTTAAGAGGCATCTTGACAAATACATGAATAGGATGGGAATAGAGGGATACAGTCCCCGGAAGTGCAGAAGGTTTTAGTTTAGGCAGGCATCAAGATCGGCGCAGGCTTGGAGGGCCGAATGGCCTGTTCCTATGCTGTACTGTTCTTTGTTCTTTGTTCTTTGTTCACCCACTGTGCATCTTGGAAATTGGGGCAGTGAATTTTCTGACCATCAGGTTTAAGGTTAGGATGTTTTGAGCTGCAAATTGTGCCTCTCGGGTCCTGCGCTGACAGCTGAGCCTCCCCACTGGCAGCCTTATTTCCCATAGTGTTTAAATCACCCTCCTTTCCCAATCATTCCCGCATATCCCAGGTTTGCTGATACCAACAAATTTTCTTGAGGGTTTATCTGGCAGTGAGGTAACAGTGCTAAGAACAGCCTTCTCCAAACCTCCAGACTCATAAAGTTGGAACAGGACAAACTCCAACTCTTGTCTCATTGATTGAGTCCTGGAAGGGGACAGCGGTCATTGGGATGGGATACTTCCCATTTGTCTATCCTCTTGTAATCTCCTTGGAGGTCAGGAGTGGTATATATGAGGTACATGTTCACCAGATGAGATGTTAAACCGAGGCCCCTTCTGCCCTCACAAGTGGAAGTAAATAATTGCAGTATTTTGAAGAAGAGCAGAAAAGTTCCTCAGTGTCCTGACCAATATTTATACCCAACCATCTTCACTAAATAGATTATCTGGTCATTATCACAGTGCTGTTTGTGGGAGCTTGCTGTGCACAAATTGGCTACATTACAACACACTTCAAAAGTACTTCATTGGCTGTAAAGCGCTTTGGGATGTCCTGAGGTCATGAAAGGCGCTATAGAAATGCAAGTCTTTTTATGAAGAGAATTATTGCCTTGGCTAAATTTTATATAGTATTTGTGCGAGTGCAGTCTATAAAACCACTATTAAAGTTCATCAAATGGTCAGCTCTTGGGAAATGGCCTGGACCTGACCTTTCTAAAGACAGGGAGGCAAGTCATTTACTATCCATAACCTTGATGACAAGGTTTGGTTGGAAATGAGGTAATTAAAATTATCATGGAGCTTATCAGCTTGGGTTTCCTAAATTGGAGATGAAAACTGCTGAAGGGGTTTCTCTAAAAAGCAGTGCCAGGGAAGCTGAACAGAAATAGGAAAAATTGGGGTTCATGTCTCGAGGAATACAATATGCAGAATAATGATTGGCCTGACCTCACTTGGGGTGCTGCGTGCAGCACCAGGTCTAGAAATTTGGGCGCACCCATCTTTTGAGCTCAGAGAACACTCACTGCACCTGAACGGTGAGATCCGATTCTTTCAATATTGGGCCAAGGGTCCGATTTCTATCGAGCCGGCCAGTTGCCAATAGCAACAGGCAGCTCACCAGCACAGTGGCATTGAAGATTGGCTCACTGCCTGCCACAAGCAGTCACCCTCAGGTCAGCAATGAAGCGAGGGAGAGAGCCAACAGCTTGGGAAGGAAGCAGTTACTGGTGGGGAGGAGAGGTTATTATATTTTAAAACTTCACCTTGGTGGTCGCAACCTGCAGCGGTCCCTTTAAGGACCTCCCGTTCAGCCCCCGTTTCGACCTGGCTTTACTGAGTGCTGTTTCTACTGGTAGCCGTAGGGGACACCAATCCTGCCAAGGGGGCCTCAAACAGGCGTTAGGCCTCTTATTTAAAGGGCCCAGCATTTGTTTCAGACTTGGGCACTGCACAGCAATTTTGAGACTTTCGTTGATGGGCATATCATCAGCTGAGCCAGTCCTGGCCTTACCTGTGTGTACTTTGCGGTACCAGACCTCGGATAGCGACCAGGAGAGTGGGAACCCTTGGCAGCTATTGCAATATCATCGGCTGGGCAGAAACTAACCAACCTGCAATACAACAATCCAATATATATCCAATTCCCAGTTTATTTCGGCACTCCTCCTTCCATTTCCATCGGCTTCTCAGTTAGATCTAGACACCCTCCAGCCAGAGAATTTAAACTCTGAATTAAACAACATGTGATCACTTCATGTCTTGTAAAATAATTGTTCTACTGTCTAATCTTTCTTTTGCAACATCTTCCAGAGCAGGGGCTTTAACAGAAATAATTTAAAAAGTCACTTTAAATTTTACAATAATTATTTAACCCTGTAGCAGGTCAATTGCCATTCTGGGTGACATAGGAACAGTCCAGAAATCGAGATGAGTTTCTGGGCGATAAATGTGTTTTCAAATCCCTCCATGGCCTCACCCCCTCCCTATTTCTGTAATCCCCTCCAGCCGCATAACCCTGTCTCTGTGTTAATCTAATTCTGGTCTCTTGAACATCCCCAATTTTAATCTCTCCGCCATTGGTGGCCATGCTTCAGCTGCCTGGGCCCTAAGCTTTGGAATTCTCTCCCTAAACCTCTCTGCTGCTCTTTCCTCCTTCAAGTCGGCACTAACATGACAGGCTCCTTCTGTGCTGTGACCATAGTCGCTCCTTAAAACTTACCTCTTTGACCAAGCTTTTGGTCACCTTCCCTACTATTGTCTCATGTGGCTTGGTGTCAAAAATTGCTTTATAGCACTCCTGTAAAGTGCCTTGGGACGTTTTATTGCATTAAAGGCGCTATATAAATATAAGTTTTTGTTGCTACAGAAGAGCAAAACCATCTCTTTATTGTTGAAAGGGCAGAAACTTCAGCTGTGTTTTTTGATGACACCTCTGATTTTCTCCTGCCCCCTCCCCCAGAACCGAGTGGTCAAGGGAAACAATGATTTTAATCTGTGTCTTTCTTTATCACGAAGCTATCATTTCAGTACCCGTATCGTGCACGTCTCTGTGTGTTCCTGTCGTAAACAATGTAAGGTACTGAGAGAGGTGACGCTACATTGTTTGCTAAAGCTTGTCGCTCTCTTGTCACCAAGGAGGGGTAATCTTGACTAATTTTGACTCAATGTTACAATGACCTGTCAAGGAGACTATTATTCTAACATGAACAGTGTTGTCACTAGACCTGTTTTTTTCTACACTTAGATATCATCCATGATTCAGCAGTAGCACTGCTGTCAATGAGTCAGAAGATTTTAGAATTTAATCTCACTCCAGAGACTTGAGCACATAATCTAGACTGATGCTCACAGCGCAGTACTGAGGGAGTGCTGCACTGTCGGAGGTGCTGTCTTTCAGATGAAACGTTAAACTGAGCCCTTGTTGTCCCTCTCAGGTGGTTGTAAAAGATCTCACGGCACTATTCGACGAAGAGCAAGGGAGTTCTGCCTGGTGACCAGGGCTAAGATGTATCCCTTAATCAACATACACAAAAAAGAGTATTCGGTCACTATCACATTGCTGTTTGTGGGAGCTTGCTGTGCACAAATTTCAACAGTGACTGCACTTCAAAAGTGCTTCATTGGTTGTAAAACGCTTTGGGATGTCCTCAGGTTGTGAAAGGCGCTATAGGAATGCAAGTTCTTTCTTCAGGCTCGGTGCTATCCTGGTCAACATAGTCCCCTCAACCTAGTTGTTCAGCTCACTGCTGTTTGTGGAATCACACTACACACAAACTGGCTGCTTCATTTGGTTACTGAACAGTCATTGTACATTGCTTTGAGATGTTACAGAAAGATGATAACATGCTGTGTGAAAACCAGTATCATCCTTTCTTTCAAGTACAATAGTGGGTGTGTGAATCTTTTGTACTGGGTTCCTTAAACTGTGGAAAACACCTTGTTACAAATGTGGGTTGTGACTATAGGAGTGATTCAATGATGTGGCACTGCCAGTCAAGGGTACTCCTGGCTGAGAAATCATGGGTGTGTAGTCACAAATACTTAAGGTGCACTCCCTTCGTGATAACTCCCCATTGGGAATTTTGGGCCACAGAATCAGCGCTTTTTAGTTTAGAGATACAGCACTGAAACAGGCCCTTCGGCCCACCAAGTCTGTGCCGACCATCAACCACCCATTTATACTAATCCTACACTAATTCCATATTCCTACCACATCCCCACCTGTCCCTATATTTCCCTACCACCTACCTATACTAGGGGCAATTTCTAATGGCCAATTTACCTATCAACCTGCAAGTCTTTTGGCTGTGGGAGGAAACCAGAGCACCCGGAGAAAACCCACGCAGACACAGGGAGAACTTGCAAACTCCACATAGGCAGTACCCAGAATTGAACCCGGGTCGCTGGAGCTGTGAGGCTGCAGTGCTAACCACTGCACCACTGTGCCAGTGCTTGAGTATTGTGAGCCGTACAGCACCAGCACGAAACACTGATGGCTATAGGTGTGTGTCACTGATGGCTGTACCAGTGAGAGCAATGCGATGTGAAGAATTAAAAGTAGCGTGCCTTCGGCAGCCAAGGCCCTGAGCTCTGGAATTCTCTCCATAAACCTCTCCACCTCTCTCCCTTGCTTTCCTCCTTAAGGCGCTCTTTAAAAGTTACCTTTTTGAACAACCTTTTAGTCACCTCTCTTACTATCTCCTATCCTGGATTGGTGTCTATATTTATCTGATTATGCTCCTGTGAAAGACCTTGGGACAGTTTGCTCCATTAAAGGCGCTCAAGAAATGCAAGTTGTTGTTGTAGCGCACAGACACATACTAGCAAGAGCATTGCTTTTCCCTGGAATGTATTTTTACTAATCCGTACGTAAGTCTTGGGTCCATCGTACAGATATCATACTCTAAATGTGATACTTAAAATTGTCACTCTATTACAGATCCAAACCTGCTGTTAAAAAAAGAAAGCCAGTCCTTTAATGCTGGGTTCTTTTCACCTGGAGCCCAAAATTTACAATTTGCCTGTATTTGCCTGCTTAGACCTCTTCTGGAACAAGGGATACCTGAGCGACAGCCCCAGAGGGAGAACTCAGGTTAATTGCAGCTCCGATTCAGTGGCTAGGCATCGTAACCGTGACCCAGAATCGTGATAGCCACAGAGTAATATCATCAGAGTGGGAAATAAGCCTCGAGACTGAATATGTTCCTTTTTCTTCTTCCTCCAGATTCTGCTAGTCTGGTAAATGGCAACCACCAAACTCCACTTAATGACGCTTCAAGCAATCTGCCTGCTAGATCCCAAGTCACTCATAGCTCATTGGTCAGCTCCATTGAGAAGGACCTGCAAGACATTATGGACTCTTTAGTGATGGAGGACGCCACATCCCCTGGTAAAAAACAGGCGACGAATGCCCAGTCGCCATTGTCTCCAATGGTCAATGGAGGTGGGAGGTACCTTCTGTCACCTCCCCTGAGTCCTGGTGCCATGTCAGTGGGTTCAAGTTATGACAACATGTCCCCACCTTTCTCACCCTTGTCCTCTCCATCAGCCGCCAGCAGTAGCAGCTACACGAGCCACTCGCCCGGCAGTCAGGAGCAAGGACCGATCGTGCCTCCAACTGTGCCTATCAGATCTTCAAGTTATAACCACACTGTGCAGCCCCCAGCCCCCAGGCCGGTGCCAATCTACAGTGGAGCAGGTATAGATCTGAGCAAATGCAACGGTCTCGGCCCAGGACCACAGCGAGTGCCGGAAAGTCCACGGGTTCACAGGAATGCAGCCAATGTCCAAGAAACTCCATCAAGTCCAACTGTCAACCGTAGAGGGTTTCCGCTCGATGGTTTCACTTCAGTGGTGCTTTCTGATGCCAGGAAGATGCCAGAAAGTCCAAAGTTTTCCCATCAAAGTCACAATGTTCCATCAGTGTCCATTAGTCCCAGCAGCGGGAGCCCCAGACTTCAAGTTTTATCTGTTCCCAGCAGTCCTAGACTTGGAGCCAAGTTTCACCCTGTTTCTAGTCCTAGGGTCAAAGTAGCTTCTCTTCAAGAAAGGCCTCCAAGTCCTTTCAGAGAAATTAAGGAGACTCCCATTGATCGATCCATCACTTCAAGCCCATCGAGGCAGATGTCCCCAAGGGGCTTCCAACCAGTGGAGAGCTTAACACTTGTCCATGTTAATCAGCCTATCCAGTTGTATCCAAGAATCCTCCAACCACCTGAGAGTCCCAGATTGGGTCGAAGGAGTGTAGAAAGCATGAGAGAATTGCCTCCATTAAGTCCTTCAATGCCCAGGAGGGTTGTACAACATACTCCATTCTCAAATCTGCCAACTTCACCTCACACTAGGACCTCTCGAGACACAATTCGTCACGATAATCCGTCTCACCAAATGAAACATGTCAAGGAAATGCCAGAAAGTCCTCGATTTAGACGTAAACTTTCACTGGGTTCATCTGAGAGGAATGAAGACTTCTCATCCCAAAGTATGCCTGGGTTAAGCGTGTTAAGCAGTGGAAGGAGAGTCAGGGATCGCAGTCCTTCCCCGACCTTACTCTGTACCGATCTTCCAAGGAAACCCTATGGAAGCAGTCTGACCCCAGCACACAGCTTGACCTCTCTGTCTGTGTCAACGCCACTGCAAAGTCCAAGAATGCAGCGGAAAATGGCTGGAGATGAAAGAGTCCCTGTGGCACGACAGCGAAAGAACAGTATCTCTGAAATCAGTGACAATGAGGATGAACTCCTGGATTATCACCGGCGGCAGAGGGAGGAGCGAATCCGGGAGCAGGAAATGCAGATGCTGGTGAGTGGGGTGTTTTGTTTTATCTTCGGCTATATTAAGGTTTGGGCGTTTGCAGATTCCTTGCATGAGGCGCTAGATCAGTCACAAATTAAAGCAATACACAAAGCCCCAAACCCCTGCTTCATAACCATTCCCCTTTCTCCCTTCTCCAATCAGTCCATTCTTCCCTCTCTTCTGCTCCTCTCCTCTTCTCTCCTTTCTTGCTTCTCATTTATTCACTCTTCTCTTCCTCTCGTTTCCTTTCATCCCGCTCCTCATTCACTTTTCTTCTCTTTTCTCTCTTAAGTCTTCCCTTTCCCCTTCTCTTCTCTTCTTCCCCTCTCCTCTGCCCTCTCTCTTTTCTCCCCTCTCTCCCTTCTTACTTCTTATTTCTTCTCTGTCTTCCTTTTCTCTCTTCTCTCCTTCCTCGCTTCTTTGTCCTTTCCCTCCCACCCCCCACCCCCCCATCTCTCTGTCCTTCCTCCTTTCTGTCCTTGCAGTGATTATATCAGAAGCTTGTTCTGCAGTGAAGATGTCACTGTAAGTTGTCCTCAAGGTGCCTTAGGCTTTCAGTGTCCACCGTGATAACCTGCTCTGCTAAAAACAGCACAGCAAAGTCAGATAATACCCCAATCAACTGGACAGTTTATATTGTACAATGTAATGGATCCCTAGGAGTGATTTCATGGCAGTAATCTTGAGATTTTTTGATAAATTATAAATCAATTGAACTTCACTGTTGGACTTTTTGCTAGAAGTTAAATTCCCATAATTGGATTATATCCTTTCATCATTTTCAGCAAGTTGATATAATGTACATAAACCCTTCAATGAGATCCCAACTCTCTCCTGGGTATCCATTATCCATGCTGCTTTAATTCACTTGTGTTTCCAGGCTAAGTAACTCCTATCATTTGGTTCCTCCATTTATGTCACCCACACACATTATTTATGTAACGAAGATATACAAAAGCTACAGAAACGGACACAGAGCAAAGGATGTTAAATATGATGATCCTTGTAACAGAAGTTTAACTATTTTGCTTTTTTTCCAATATTCTCCTCTTCTGTCCTGCTTTATTTCGGGTGATGGCTCCATTAGTATTGGGTTCTCTCTGAATTATCTCCTGAATAGCTCTTCCTCTGTGTGAGCATTGGCAGGCATTACCGTCATGGTACAAAGCATCCATAATAGTAATAGTCTTGCGTATCATGTGTACTTCCTGGAACCACTGCACTCATTTCCTATAACTGTCACACTCATTTCCTGTAACTGTCCCGCTCATTTCCTGTAACTGTCCCGCTCATTTCCTGTAACTGTCACACCTATTTACTGTAACTGTCACACTCATTTCATGTAACTGTCTGCTCATTTCCTGCAACTGTCACACCTATTTGCTGCAACTGTCACGCTCATTTCTTGTAACTGTCACGCTCATTTCCTGTAACTGTCACGCTCATTTCCTGTAACTGTCACACCCATTTCCAGTAACTGTCATGCTCATTTCCTGGAACTGTTACGCTCATTTCCTGTAACCACTGCACACATTTCCTGTAACTGTCACACCGATTTCCTTTAACTGTCACACTCATTTCCTGTAACTGTCACGCTCATTTCCTGTAATCGTCACACCATTTCCTGTAACTGTCATACCCATTTCCAGAATTTGATACTGAGCTACAGAAGGTATCAGACGAGGAACTTGGTGGCATGGACATGGAACCAGATGACACAACAAAGGCTTCAGGGGCTGCAGGCTTGGCTGGATGAGGATGAGAAGAGTGGGAGGAGAATTTGGGAAGTGGGAGGAAGGGTGAGATTTCCAGTAACTGTCGCACCCATTTCCTGTAATCGTCACACCCATTTCCAGTAACTGTCGCACCCATTTCCAGTAACTGTCATACCCATTTCCTGTAACTGTCGCACCCATTTCCTGTAATCGTCACACCCATTTCCTGTAATCGTCACACCCATTTCCAGTAACTGTCGCACCCATTTCCAGTAACTGTCATACCCATTTCCTGTAACTGTCGCACCCATTTCCTGTAATCGTCACACCCATTTCCTGTAACTGTCGCACCCATTTCCTGTAATCGTCACACCCATTTCCAGTAACTGTCGCACCCATTTCCTGTAATCGTCACACCCATTTCCAGTAACTGTCGCACCCATTTCCTGTAATCGTCACACCCATTTCCAGTAACTGTCGCACCCATTTCCAGTAACTGTCACACCCATTTCCTGTAATCGTCACACCCATTTCCTGTAACTGTCGCACCCATTTCCAGTAACTGTCACACCGATTTCCTTTAACTGTCACACTCATTTCCTGTAATTGTCACACCTATTTCCTGTGATGCTTTCTCCATCACACTCTATCTTGTCCTCTGACTCACCATGAGAAACATGAGAACAGGAAACCTGCTAATGACACAAAAAAATATTTCAGGGTGAGATATAATTCTAGAGGTAAATCTTGACTCTATCCTGATTTTCTCTCCTGTGCTGAAGGCACTGATTCTTCTTCGGGCACAGTTCCACAGGAGCTGCCCCCCCCCAACCAGCCACTCTTTATGTGCAAACCTGAAATTGTGAGCGGCCGCAGGCTGTTCCTCCTGTTAGCCATCACATCCGTGCTGGATCCTTCTTTTCCCGCCATCCACACACAAATGCATCTCGCTACTAATATAGTGAGCAGAAGCTGGAACTCTGATCCATTTTGCCTCCCTCTTCCCAAATTCTCCTCCCACCCATCTCATCCTCATCCAGCCAAGCCTGCAGCCCCTGAAGCCTTTGTTGTGTCATCTGGTTCCTTGTCCATGCCACCAAGTTCCTCGTCTGATACCTTCTGTAGCTCAGTGTCAAATTCTGGTTTATAATTGGGATGTTGTTTTTTTCAATCAGCACGAGCGGAAATGAATCACGGGTGGATTAATTTCTTCTTCTTGTTGTAAAAGAGACACAGGACTCCGAGATTTAATTTACAGAAGGTATCACATTTCCATTAAGTGACGCAAGCCCTTCCTGCTTATTGATGTGAAACTTCCCCTAGTGCAAGGTGTCTGATCTATGCAGAGACCCAGCACCATCTCAAAGTGACAGAAACATTCACGGACAAATCTGCATTGAAATCTGTTATTAGCATGCCTTGTTAAAGTTTGCTTGTGTGTTCCAGTTCTGATATAACAGCACATCTTGCCATCTCTACCTTATTTAAACAGCATCAGCCGCGGCTCAGTGGATAACAGTCTCACCTGTCAGTTAGCAGTTCATAGATTCAAGTCTCAGTTCAAAGATTCGAGCTCAAAATCAAGGCTGACACTCCCGTGTAGTGCTGAGGGAGTGCTGCACTGTCAGAGGTGCTGTCTTTTGGATGAAATGTTAAACCGAGGCCCTGCCTACCCTCTCAGGTGGATATAAAAGATCCCATGGCATTTTTTTAAAAGAATATCGGAGGATTTCCCCCCCAGTGTCCTGGTGAATATAAATCCCTCAACCAACATCACTGAAACAGATTGTAGAATCATACAGCACTGAAGGAGGCTATTCGGCCCACTGTGCCTGTGCTGGCTCCTTGGTAGAGCTATCCAATTAGGTGCACTCCCCAGCTCTTCCCCCAAAGCCCTGCAAATTTCCCTCTGATTATCTGCTCATTATCACTTTGCTGTTTTTTGGTAGCTTGCTGTGCGCTGTTCTGGCTTTCGTGTTTCCTACAACACAACACTGACTGCACGGCAAAACATTCGTCTTTGGCTTTGGGATATCTTGAGCTTGTGAAAGGCGCTATTCTAATGAAAGTCCATCTTTAGCCTCACGGTGTAAACCGTTCTGAGAGGCGATGCTGAAAATGGTGAGCACTACACTAGTGTGAAGTCTTGCTGGTCGAGTTTCACTCTGCATAGTCCAAGCACCAAAAGGCTCACCTGCAGAGGAGCCACCCCCATATTGTCCCATATTGAATTCATTTCCACTCCCAATTGAGGGTTAGGGTTATCAACCCTCCAGGATTGCCCTGGAGCTGCCAGGAATTGAAGATTTGTCTCCAGGACACTGCTGTGAGCAAAACCCGTGAGAAAAAACATAGGAGGCATTGTGTTTCTTTTTTCATTTTCTTCAAACACTTTTAATTATTAGTTATAAAAATATTGGAGATGGGATAAAACGGCTGTTTGACTGATATTCAACTGAGTAACAGAAAATCCATTCCCTTTCCATTTGGGATGGGAAGGCGGGATCACGTGTCAGTTGACCAATGGCAGGAGCCTGAGGTGTGGGGACAGGGCAGTTGGCAGTGGAAGTGGGGGCAGGGAGGGGCAGTCATGTGATGAAACCTCCTGGAATAGATCCAACCAGAGTTGGCAACCCCATCGTGGGTATATAGTAAAAAGCTTCACAAAGTAAGAGAATGTTGAGGGGGGAGCATCGAGGCAGCCAGGAAACTTACGCCCACTTTAACTCGATGACATTTTAATCCTCGTTAAAAAACAGTAAACCTTTTCTTTCCCCGCCAACTCTTTAGATCTGAAAATGATTTTTTTTTATTATGTTTACTATTTTGTGGATTACTTCATGCTGTGGGAAATGCATTGAAATGGATTTAAATGCCAGTTCACCAGGGAGCTTATCAGCCTACTCATTCTGACCTTGTAGTGAACCCAAGTTCCCAGAGTCTGAGGGATTTGCTTTGCAAACAGCTAAATCGCCCACTTCCCTCCGTCCCTCCCTCCCTCCTCTGCTACCAGGTGATGTATGGAATTGGAAATTTTCCCGTTTAGCTGGGACACTGGAACCCCTGATACAGAACCACTCCCTCTCCCCTGCCGAGTGTGTCCCACATGCTGAGCTACTGTGGTTGCTGAGGCGTTTACAAAAAGAATGTTTGAGGAATCTCGACATCTGAAGTCTGCAGGAGAACACTGCACTGAAAGTCGTCTAAAAATCCACAAGAATCCAGAAATCACTGCCTTTAATCGAAAAATCCTGAGTACTCATCGGAATACAGGAACCGCTAGAAACCAACAACAACTTGCCTTTATATAGCAACTTTAGCATAATAAAACACTGCAAAGTGCTTTGAAGGAGTGATATAGAAGAAAAACTTGACACCAAGCCTCATGAGGAGATATTAGGACAGCTGACCAAAAGCTTGGTCAAAGCGTTAGGTTTTAAGGAGTGTCTTGAAGGAGGAGAGAGAGGTAGAGAGGCAGAGAGGTTTCGGGAGGGAATTCCAGAGCTTAGGGTCCAGGCAGATGAAGGGATGGCCACCAATGGTGGAGCGGTGAAAATTGGGGATGCTCAAGAGGCCAGAATTAGAGGAGTGTAGATATATCAGAGGGTTGTAGAACTGGAGGAGTGATAGGGAGAAGTGAGGCCATGGAGAGGTTTGGAAACAAAAATGAGAATTTTCAAGTCAAAGCATTAACAAGTCAATAAGAAGACTAAGGTGAATCTAGTTTGATTTCTACCATTCTGGCAGTTGTGCGATCCAATGATAGTAGACTTGTTGACTAGTTACAGCAATCAATCTCTATCAGTGTGTCTACAACAGACCCAGACATGAGGTGAGGAAAACCCCCAGTGATGGAGAGCTTTGGGAATCATAGGTCCAATGTCACCTGTTCCTCCCGAACATGCTCTACTCACCACATGTCATGTCTCAAATCACTCATATCCTGGATCCCCAAATGTTATTTGTCGAAAGAAATTTGACTTCAAACGTCCCCATTCAGGATGAGGTTGCCACATATTTTGAACATTGTTTTCTCCAGGGTGTTTGGTGCATGGAGATCACATGTAAAGTGGATGTCAAATTTCCTGCATCCACCCCCAACAATTTTTGGTGTTAAATATAAATAGAAAATTCTGGAAATACTCAGCAGGTCTGGCAGCATCTGCGGAGAGAGAAACAGAGTCAACGTTTCAGGTCAATGACCTTTCTTCAGAACTGGAAGAAGTTAGAGATGTAACAGGTTTTAAGCAAGAACAGACACAAGGAAAGGGGAAAGGGAGGAAAGAACAAAAGTAAAGGTCTGTGATAGGGTGAAAGCCAGGAGAGATTAAATGACAAAAACGATGGTGGTGGAAGGCAATAGGAAATGGTAACGGCAGTTGTCAAGAAAAAGATGGGTCTCGATGAGGTAAAAATGCGAATTGCAGAGTCATCACTAACAGCTGCAGTCCAAAAAACATTTTGGGGCTTTCTTCTTCCAATATCTGCTGACTATTTGGGTATAATCAACATGGATTTATGAAAGAGAAATCATGTTTGACAAATCTGTTGGAGTTTGTTGAGGATGTTACTTGTAGCATAAAGGAGAACCAGTGGATGTGATGTATTTGGATTTTCAAACGACTTTTGATAAGGTCCCACACAGGAGGTTAGTAAACAAAATTAGAGCACGTGGGATTGGGGGTAATATACTGCGATGAATTGAGAATTGGTTAACAGACAGAAAGCAGCGAGTAGGAATAAAGGGTCATTCTCAGGATGGCAGGCTGTAACTAGTGGGGTACCAAAAGGATCAGTGTTTGGGCAACAGCTGTTCACAATCTATATAAATGATTTGGATGTGGGCATCAAATGTAACATTTCCAAATTTGCTGATGACTCAAAACTAACTGGGAATGTAAGTTGTGAGGAGGATGCAAGGAGGCATCAAGGGGATTTGGACAGGCTAAGTGAATGGGCAAGAACGTGGCAGATGGAATATAATGTGAAACAGAAAGGCAGAGTATTTCTTAAATGGTGAGAGGTTGGGAAGTGTTGATGTCCAAAAAGACCTGGGTATCCTTGTTCATGAGTCACTAAAAGCTACTATGCAGGTACAGTAAGCAATTAGGAAGGCAAATGGTACGTTGACCTTCATTGCAAGGGGGTTTGAATACAGGAGTAAAGAAGTTTTGCTGAAATTATATAGAGCCTTGGTGAGACCGCACCTGGAGTATTGTGTACAGTTTTGTTCTCCTTATCCAAGGAAGGATATACTTGCCATAGAGGGAGTGCAACGGAGGTTCACCAGACTAATCCCTGGGATGGTGGGATTGTCTTATGAGGAGAGATTGCAGAAATTGGGCCTGTATTCTCTAGAGTTTTGAAGAATGAGAGGTGATCTCATTGAAACTTATAAAATTCTTACAGGGCGTGACAGGGTAGATGTGGATAGGATGTTTCCCCTGGCTGGTGAGTCTAGAACCAGGGGACACAGTCTCAGAATAAGGGGCAGGCCATTTAAAACTGAGATGAGGAGGAATTTCTTCTCTCAGAGGGTGCTGAATCTTTGGAATTCTCTACCCCAGAGAGCAGTGGAGGGTGGGTTATTGAATATATTCAATGCTGAGCTGGACAGATTCTTGAACTATCGGGGAGTCAAGGGTTATGGGGAACAGGAAGGAAAGTGAAGTTGAGGCCAAGATCAGATCAGCGGTGATCTTATTGAATGGAGGAGCATGCTTGAGGGGCTGAATGGCCTACTCCTGCTCCTATTTCTCATGTTCTTATGAGCTTAACACACAAAGCCCTTGCGTAAACTTTACTACAGAGAACACCTGGCTGCTTTATTCCCTGCCCCAACCCATGGAGGTTGAGGTCAGTTGTAGCTCTCCTAGCTGAGATTTCCATTGGCAGGAACTCAGTAACCAGAGGACATCAAATTAAAATAATAGGCAAAAGAACCAGAGTCAGGGAGAATGAAGAGATTTGTTTTACACAGTGAGTTGTTGTGATCTGGAATGTGCTGCCGGAAAGAGTGATGGAAGTTCAATAGTAACTTTCAAAAGGGAATTGGATAAATAACTGAAAGGAAAGTTTGCAGGGCTATTGGGAAGGAGCAGGGGAGTGGGACTGATTGGATAGCTCTTTCAAAGAGCCAGCACAGGCACGATGGGCTGAATGGCCTCCTGTGCTGTCTCAATCTATAACATTGAACATAGAATCTTCCTGATTTGAGGTTAAAGGAGGATGCCATCTAAACCATTGTCCTTCCAGTCTCTGGCATGCTTATGATCACTGAAGCATGCTGAATAAATATGGATGGTAGACAAAGATTGAAAAGTTCCATGACCCATTGAACTGTGTGAGATGTGTGTCGTAAGCTCTAAGTTGGGTGGAGGCCGCTCATCTCTCGTAACATTTTCCTCATAATCCTGCCAGTGGGAGTGTGACTCATGTAGGATTTCCCATCTGTGGAGCCATGGAAACCATGTGTTTGTTACGCTGAGACATGGGAATCCCAAAGGGAAATAGCCCATTCTTTAATCAGAATCAGATGGGGCTCTGTCTTATTGTTCTGGCTCCATCACATGTGTCTCCTTTCTGCACCAATATTCCTCCTTCTTTCATCTTCTAAGGCAGTTGCCTCATTTTTGGGGTACAGTGCCACAGGAACCAGGTCTTAGGGTACAGTGCTTGGGGTGCCAGGTATTGGTGTACAGTTCCACACCGCCAGTCTTTGGGGTACTGTTCCATAACCACCAGATGTTGGGGTACAGTGCCATGGGAACCCATTGTTGAGAACGAAGGGAACCAGGTGTTGGGGTACTGTTCTATACTGCCAGATGCTAGGGTACAGTATCATGGAACCCATTGTTGAGGTACAGTGCCATGGGAGCCAGGTGTTGAGGTACAGTGCCATGGGAGCCCATTGTTGAGGTACAATGCCAAGGGAACCTGGTGTTGGGGTATAGTTCCATACCACCAGATGTTGGGTACAATGCCATGGGAACCAGGTTTTGGGGTACAGTTCCATACTGCCAGATGTTGGGATACAGTACCATGGGAGCCAGATGATGGGGCACAGTGCCGTGGGAACCCATTGTTGGGTTACCATGCCATGGGAACCTGGTGTTAGGGGACAGTGTCATGGGAACCCAATGTTGGGGTACAGTGCCATGGGAACCAGGGGTTGGGTACAGTGCCATGGGAACCCATTGTTGGGGTACAATGTCATGGGAACTAGGGGTTGGGTACAATGTCATGGGAACCTGGGGTTGTGTATAGTGTCATGGGAACCCATTGTTGGGGTACAGTGCCATGGGAACCAGGGGTTGGGTACAGTGCCATGGGAACCCATTGTTGGGGTACAGTGTCATGGGAACCAGGGGTTGGGTACAGTGCCATGGGAATCCATTGTTGGGGTACAGTGTCATGGGAACCAGGGGTTGGGTACAATGTCATGGGAACCTGGGGTTGGGTACAGTGTCATGGGAACCCATTGTTGGGGTACAGTGTCATGGGAACCAGGGGTTGGGTACAATGTCATGGGAACCTGGGGTTGGGTACAGTGCCATGGGAACCCATTGTTGGGGTACAGTGCCATGGGAACCAGGGGTTGAATACAGTATCATGGGAACCTGGTGTTGGGTTACAGTGTCATGGGAACCCATTGTTGAGGTGCAGTGTCATGGGAACCCATTGTTGAGGTGCAGTGTCATGGGAACCTGGTGTCCTGTTAACTTACCCAAGTGAACATTCTCACTGTGTGGGTATACACGGTGAATATTGTGCTGGCTGTTCAAACATGAGGCTCAATCCAATCCTTGACAATGGCCAGTGATCACACTTCCAGCAGGGGTCAGGAGATAGCGCTCAGGAGCAGAAACTCTGTCTGATTTTCCCCTCTCTCGTTCAGGACACAGGGGAGAACTCCCCGCTCTTCTTCAAAATAGTACCATTTAACCTCTCCTGAGAAGACCGATTTATGTCTTTTCTAAAAGACAGCACCTCCAACAGTGCAGCGTTCCCTCAGCACTGCACTGGGCTAAGACCAAGCATGCACTAAGCATCAAATCTGGACCCGTCCTGTTCTGTACAACCAACTCACTCATTCGAGGGAGCTTGACAGTGAGTGAATCATCTCTTAGTAGTACACGTGGCAGTTTTCTGTAGAAGAGCAGTGCAGATTTTACAGGTCTCCAGGAATGATTAATGTATGAGTGGTTCTGTCAGATAAGTGTGGTATGTGAAATTCGTGCCAGACATCAGGGCGGCTCCTGATAAATCTTCAAAGGAGACACTGGGAGTCACAGCAGCTCACAGAGCATCTGCTGAAGGAGGGCGTTTGGAATTATTTTACACAACTTCTGGCTCCTAACACCCTTCACTTTTGCAATGCCTGGGCCCAGGGCGATCCCATAGTATGGCCATAGTTTAACAAATGAGATTCTGCTAGAAATATAGCTTTGCTCTCTTACTGGGGACCCACTTACTGCTCATTCTAAAATAGGTCACTTTCCTGGCCTTTCTAATATACTGCTTATGTGGCTCGGTGTCAGATATTGTTTGAGAACATTCCTGCAAAGCACCTTGAGATGTTTTACTACGTTAAATGTGCTATAAAAATGTAAACTGTTGTTGTTGCACTCACTAAAGTAAGACTGTCATTGGACAGTTTCCAGATTAATATAAAGACTTTCATTTCTAGCTCCTTTCATAATCTCAGGATTTTCCAAAGTGCTGTACAGCCAATGAAGTGTTTTTGAAGTGTAGTCACTGTTGTAATGTCGGAAACGCGGCAGTCAAGTTGCACACAGCAAGATCCTGCAAACAGAAATGAGATAATGACCAAATAATCTGATGTTAGTTGAGGATTAAATATTGGACAGGGCACAGGGGAGAACTCCCCTGCTCTTCTTCGAAATAGTGCCCTGGGACTTTTTACGTCCACCTGAGAGGACAGATAGGGCCTCGGTTTAACGCCTCCTCCAAAAGACGGCACCTCTGACAGTGCAGCACTCCACCAGTAGTGCACTGGGATTATCTGCCTAGATGTGTGTATTAATCACTTTTTCCCATTCGATGTCTGCATGTGTGTCACCTTCCTGCTTGTGTTTCTTTCTCTTTGTATCTCTGTGCATCTATATCTTTCAACCTACCTACCTGTATGTGTGACTCTCTACACCTATGTATGACTCTGACTCTGCGTGTGTGTGTGAATGCATGTGTCTGTGTTGTGTGTGTGAGAGCATGTGCGCATGTACTTGAGTGTGCGTTGTGTGTGAGATTGCATTGTCTGTGAGTGAGTGTGCGTTGTGTGAGTGAGTGTGCATTGTGTGAGTGAGTGAGTGTGCGTTGTGTGAGTGAGTGTGTGTTGTGTGAGTGAGTGAGTGTTGAGTGAGTGTGCGTTGTGTGAGTGAGTGTGCGTTGTGTGAGCGAGTGAGTGTTGTGTGAGTGTGCGTTGGGAGTGTGTTGTGTGTTCCTCTGTCTGTCTGCCTCTCTCTTGCAGCAGATCCCAGGCAGGACGGCCAACGACTGCTATTTAAACTCACGGCACATTGATCAGAACTAAAAATATTTTCACAGCTGTGCGAAGATTTGTGTTGTCCTTTCCTCTCCGAGGACACCTGCCAAACAGGAACTCAATACAATGAGGATATGATCAACACCCAGGGTCTCTCCATTATCCCCCAGAGCGCGGTCAATTCAGTACAAGGTTCAGCTGTAAGAATAGTCAATGAAGTCAATTTGTTTAAGACAATGGAAGCTTACTTATAAAAAAGATACTCGTGAGGGTAGAGTTGCAGCAGAGAGGGAGGATCTGTTGCAATGACAAACTGCTGACTGCAGGCTTCCCTCCAGTGGAAAAACTAGGTGGGCAAGCTTCATGGGTGAGCCTAGACTGAGTGTTAAAAGGCAAATCAACAATGTAGGGCATCGTAGGAAAGCCAGATCCAGTCTTCGCCCAATGTCCACACATTTGTGTAGAGATTGGGAGCAGGTCCTCCGTCTGATTTTAATTTTATGATCCCACCCGACCCCCAGGGACACCGAGACCAGACTGACTTCACTCAGCAAACTGTGGGGACCAAACTCAGGATCTTCCTGGTCTCTACAGTCTGCTTCCACCAGAATGGTCCAGTTCCACATGGAATGAACCAGTGCGACTTGGAATGACCTAGTTTTGCACTGAATGATCCAATTATTCGTCAGTCTTTTGGTGGAGCTGAAAGATATACTTTAAAAAGGTCCAAAAAGGATTTTTAAACATTTAATTTTCTGGCACCTTCACTTCAAAGTGTATTCAGTGATCCCAACAAACTAATCACAGACCAGTCCCCAAGTTCTCTAAAGTGCCATAATCAACCTTCCATTTTACCAGCTAGATTTTTTCTGTCACTTAACAGTTGGCTGTTACTCTGACGAGCAGTCATTGATTGATTATATTATGGGATTGAAGCTAATTCAACAGTTCTTATTACTAATTACTGTCGTGTCAGAGTATAATAGGAGCTGATGTTAAGTGAGCTGTGGTTGAGAAAGGTTTGGCTAATTGAGGGGCCAGATCAGGTTGTCCTATGTTCCCATTATTATCAGATTGCAGTTTAGGGTGTTGAGGGCACGTTCCAAAGTACATGCTTTTCACTCAGGTCCGATCAGGCACCAAGTGAATCTGCTTACAGGATTTTTAAATATACCTTAAATTGAAGTGTAAAAGATTCCCCCCCAACCCCCAGCAACAAACACACTCCCCCCTCTCCCACTCCACCCCTGTTGGTGCTAACTCGTGCTGCTGTAAATCTCCATGAGTGCCAACAGCCCCTCGGTACCTCACCCTGTGGCTGTTCTTCCTATATCAGCTCAGATGCTGAGCATATTCTACTGTGAGTGGCCTCACCTTGGTGAACTGACAGGCAGTTTGACCATTTTTATGCACTAATTGTTTGGGATCTAGAATGCACTGTCTGATTGGGCGTTGGATACAGATTTAGCAGTAGCCTTCAGAAAGGAATTAGATAAATACTCAAAGGAGAAATTACAGGGATATGGGGAAAAAGCAGGGAAGTGGGACTAACTGCTCTTCAAAAAAGCCAACACAGGCTCAGTGGGCCAAATGACCTCCTCCTGTGCTGAACTATGTACTGATTCCCTGGCTGGGAGGATTACTGAGCCAGACAGAAGGAGGGAGGCAAACGAACATCAATCAATGCAGCCGTAAAGTCTCCAAGTGCTGCAGAGATTGTGTCATTGGACCTTGTTTGTGTTAATTCCACTCCCTCTCCCAGCAGAATGATTCAGGCATCATAAATAGTCAGAGTGCAGTCGCTCTGGAAGCAGTGCAGTCAACAGGAGCTCAGGTGTGCAATGTATATAAGGTCATCGCTCAGCTCTGCCAGACTGATAGAGATAGGCCGTTGGATTGTGTTAGAATGGAAGGCACTGACATCACCATGAATTACAAAAGCAACAGGTGGTCATTGGGTGAAAAGCCAATGCTTTAAAATAGAAACAGTGCTTGCTGCTATTCAGCTCTGGCGCAGTATGAGCACAAGACTGGTTTGGAATATTGCTTTGCGATGCACAGTATGAAAGTAATACGTAAGCAGTCCGGAAGGAGTAGAGAAATGGCATTGGCTTAGCAGAGGGAGCCAGTACCAGTACAAGCACGATAGGCCAAATAGCCTCCTTCTGAACCAGGGCTTCCGCCATTCTAGTTAATCTTCTGAAGCATGCATCCCATGAAATCCTTTAATCAACTGAAACCTCTCAGTTACGCTCAGGCAAAGGGCATTAAAGGACTGATTTTAAATTCCGACGATTGTGGAAAACAGATTAGTCGCCCATTCTACAGATCAGCCATAATGTAACTGAATGGCAGATTAAATTCGAAGGGCTGAATGGCCTCTTCCTGTTCCACTCCTGCCCAATTTTCCCTTCATTGAGATCAACAGATTGAAAAATGGAGCGGAGTACATAACGGACTCGTAGTCAGCTACCTCTATCGTCTGCCAGCACCGAACATTAAAATTATCTGCCGGAAGTGTACACTTAAAAAGTTAATTTAAATAGTCAGACACACCGTGTTAAAGAACATATATTAAACCACCAGAGGGAGCTAATGAGCCACAGAGTCTGTGAGACTGGGCAGACCATGACTGTTTACACTCTTCTTCTTTGGCCTCCTTATCTCGAGAGACAATGGATACGCGCCTGGAGGTGGTCAGTGGTGTGTGGAGCAGCGCCTGGAGTGGCTATAAAGGCCAATTCTAGAGTGACAGGCTCTTCCACAGGTGCTGCAGAGAAATTTGTTTGTTGGGGCTGTTGCACAGTTGGCTCTCCCCTTGCGCCTCTGTCTTTTTTCCTGCCAACTGCTAAGTCTCTTCGACTCGCCACAATTTAGCCCTGTCTTTATGGCTGCCCGCCAGCTCTGGCGAACGCTGGCAACTGACTCCCACGACTTGTGATCAATGTCACAGGATTTCATGTCGCGTTTGCAGACGTCTTTAAAGCGGAGACATGGACGGCCGGTGGGTCTGATACCAGTGGCGAGCTCGCTGTACAATGTGTCTTTGGGGATCCTGCCATCTTCCATGCAGCACACATGGCCAAGCCATCTCAAGCGCCGCTGACTCAGTAGTGTGTATAAGCTGGCCGCTTCGAGGACTTCTGTGTTGGAGATACGGTCCTGCCACCTGATGCTATCCTGAGTGGTGTGAAACAGGGCTGTGTTCTCGCACCCACACTTCTTGGGATTTTCTTCTCCCTGCTGCTCTCACGTGCGTTCAAGTCCTCTGAAGAAGGAATTTTCCTCCACACAAGATCAGGGGGCAGGTTGTTCAACCTTGCCCGTCTAAGAGCGAAGTCCAAAGTACGGAAAGTCCTCATCAGGGAACTCCTCTTTGCTGACGATGCTGCTTTAACATCTCACACTGTTTACACTAAGACACCCATTTAAGGTGCTCACACATTGGAGGTGACCACGAGTATGCAGTTCTCCTCCCTTTCACCTCAGAGTCAGAAGGTTGTGGGTTCAATTCCTACTCCAGAGACTTCAGCCTATAATCCAGGCCAACCCTCTCAGTGCAATACTGAGGGAGTGCTGCGCAGTCGGAGGTGTTGTCTTTTGGACGAGACATTAGACCGAGGCCCTGCCTACATTCTCAGGTGGCTGGAAACAATCCTGTTTGAGTGGAACTTGACTCTGAGGTGAGAGTTCCACTGAGCCACAGCTGATCTAAAGAGCTGTTAGAAATGGGTAACTCTGGTTAAACTATGGTAACTATGTCAGTTAAAACTGTGACGAACACAGGTATGGATTTAATGTTGCCCCTGCTAGTGTTAGTAATATGGACATGTAATTCCTGACTTCCAACAACTAAAGAGTTTACTCATCCTCTGCCATACTGAGTTTCTGTCAGAATGTCTTTTAACTCATCCACAAATGAACCCAATTATGTTACTACACTGCAGCTGTTTCAATGGGATGTGGGTGTAGAAACCTTTTTAAAGCAAGATTGTAATCTTCTCCCCATCTCTTCTGGAGGTGCTGCTTTAATTGATTCCCACTTCCATGAAAATCTGCTGCCCTCAAGTTGGCCCACTCTTCACCACATGCCTTGACGTTGAACGTCAGAAGGCTATTTGACTTTGGGAGGCAGCACAGCTGAACCCCATCCCATCCTCATCTGACACCCACATGCATTCCCTCCAGCGAGTGCCAGTACTTTCTGGAGAGGAGGGGAGGAGATTCCTGATGATGCATGGAGCAGGAAGTGAAACCAGGGCCGAACCTAGGCCTTTGAGGCCAATTGACCTTGATTTTGTTTTCCTCCATTGAAGGCGATTCACATCCACTTTCATAAATGAAGCAGTTGAGACAAGACAGTGGGTTGATTAACTTAAACACCAGTACTTTACAGGCAAGCGTTGCAGTTCCCTGAAGGGTGTTTTTTTCCCATCTTGTTTGCGTCCCCATCAGGAGTGATGAGCTGGAAATGAATGTGATTCCCCAGATAGGCTCAGGGACAGGGACTAACTGAAAGGCAAGTCACCCAGGTTCTTTATAAAGATGTAGGCACCTTTGGCAGTCCCCTGTGGAATCGCCTGCCCACTCCCACGATCATGGGAGTAAGTGGCTTGGGGGCAAGATTAAAATTTTTATTCTAGTAATACAGGAATGGGAGGAGGCCATTCAGCCCCTTGAGCCTGTTCTGTCATTCAGTTAGACCACGGCTAACCTGTATCTTAGCTCCATCTATCCACCCTGCTTCTGTAACTCCTACCTAATAAAAATCTATCAATCGCAGTTTGAAATTTTCAATTGACCCCCAGTTTCAACAACTTTCTGGGGAGAGAGCTCCAGATTTCCAACACCCTTTGTGTGAGGAAGTGCCAGTCTAGGTCAGCAAGTAGATGTGCAAGCCAGATGGTTAGTAAGAATTGGCAGGTCTGGGTGTAAGGAAGAGTCGCTGAGTGAATAGATGTCAGTTGTTTGAGTCGAATGGCTGAATGTTTTTTTTTATTTCCAAAATATACTTTATCCATAAAAATCTGTAAAAATTACATTCCCAAACAGTTTCAAACAGCATCAAGTCAAAAAATACAAATAGTGCAAAGGTGATCAGTTTCCTTCTATACAATTATGAGTTGCCTCACAACCCTTCCATTTCACATTTGTCCTGCCAGATACATTTTTACATTATACAGGAGACAGAAATTTTCTCCGATACAGTTCGAGGGGTTTCCCATGAATCCAGCCCCTCAGTTCAGCTTGGTGGGGGGACCTTACACTGTGGTCTTTCCCCATTGAGCCTTTGTTGCGGCTTTAGTGCGTCCCTCAGCACGTACTCCTGGACATTAGAACATTAGAACATTACAGCGCAGTACAGGCCCTTCGGCCCTCGATGTTGCGCCGACCTGTGAAACCATCTGACCTACACTATTCCATTTTCATCCATATGTCTATCCAATGACCACTTAAATGCCGTTAAAGTGGAATGTGCCAGTCTGCAACATTCGGTGGTGGACAACTCTTTGCGCTGGAAGACCAGCAAGTTTCGGGCAGACCATAGTCCTCCAGCAGCAGTTGATGTTTGTCTCAGTGTGCGTCCCTGGGAACAGCCCGTAGAGCACAGGCTCCTGTGTTACAGAGCTGCTTGGGATGAACCTCGCCAAAAACCACTGCATCTCTTTCCACACCTGCTTTGCAAAGACACATTCCAGGAGGAGGTGGGCAACCGTCTCTTCCCCACCACAGCCTCCGCGGGGGCATTGTGCGGAGGGGGCGAGACTTCGGGTGTGCATGAAGGATCTGACGGGGAGGGCCCTTCTCACCACCAGCCAAGCTACGTCTTGGTGCTTGTTTGACAGTTCTGGTGATGAGGCATTCCGCCAAATGACTTTGACGGTCTGCTCGGGGAACCAGTCGAATGGCTGAATGTATCACATCAGAAATCAAAGCGCTCTCATTTTATCACAAGACTGGAGTCAACAGATGGCTTTAACTGGTCGCCCTTTAAGTGTTGACTGCTCTGTAGCATTTTTCCAGAAGAGGCTAAAGTGCTAAGTTCAGGCATCCTGAATTTCAATGCCTGTTATTGTACAGTGACAGCTGTGGCTCAGTGGGTAGCATTCTCACCTCGGAGTCAGGTGATTGTTTCATACCCCATTCCAGAAACTTGAGCATAAATTTGCAGCTTTCTTGTTGACAAGGAGGAGTCATTTTTGACCAACTTAACTCAATGTTACAATGAACTGTCAAGGAGACTATTGTTTTAACATGGACAGTGTTGTCACTAGTTTTTCTTTTCTACACCTAGATGTCAGCATTGTTGGGTGGTAACACTGATATCAATGAGTCAGAAGATTGTGGGTTCATGTCCCACTCTGGAGGCTTGGGCATGTAATCCAGGCTGACACTCCAGTGCAGTACGGAGGGAGTGCTGCACTGTCGGAGGTGCCATCTTTCCGATGAGACATTAAACCGAGGCCCCGTCTCCTTCTCAGATGGGTGTAAAAGATCCCATGTCACTAATTGGAGGAAGAACAGGGGAGTTCTACCCAGTGTCCTGGTGACTATCCCTCAATCAGATTATCTTTAATCTGATAAAGATGTGAAGCATTAGAGAGAGTGCAGAAAAGATTCATGAGAATGATTCCAGGGAAGAGGAAGTTCAGTTCCGTGGGTAGATTGGAGAAGTTAGGACTGTCTTCCTTGGAGAAGAGAAGGTTGAGAGGAGATTTGATCGAGGTGTTCAAAATCATGAGGGGTCTAGACAGAGTAGGTAGAGAGAAACTGTTCCATTGGTGGAAGGATCAAGAACGAGAGGGCACAGATTTAAGGTAACTGGCAAAAGCTGCAATGGTGACATGAGGAAAATCTATCACACAGCGAGTGGCTAGGATCTGGAATGCACTATCCGAGAGCGTGGTGGAGGCAAATTCATTCGAGGCATTCAAGAGGGAATTGGATTGTTATCTGAAAAGGAAAGAATGTGCAGGGCTACAGGGAGAAGGCAGGGGAATGGCATTAGATAAATTGCTCCTTCAGAGCTGGCGCAGAAACGATGGGCTGAATGGCCTCCTTCTGTGCTGTAACAATTCTGTGATTCTGTGATCTGGTCATTATCACATCGCTGTTTGTGGGAGCTTGCTGTGCACAAATTGGCTGCTGTGACTACACTTCAAAAAGTACTTCATTGGCTGTAAAACACGTTGGAATTTCGCGAGGGTCGTGAAAGGCACTGTGTGAAAATACAAGTCTTTCTTTTATTTGAACACACTGAGGGCTGATAGCCCATCACACTGCACGTACACTGCAACGATGAAGCAACATTACTCCAAAATCAGGGTGAATTGGGACAAAATGTGCATGCGGCCAAGGCTTGCTTCCCAGAAGAAGACAGCCTGTTCCCTTGTTTTTATGTCATTATATTTTTCTCTTTAAATAGAAGATGCAGCAGAGAAACAAACCATTTGGCCCGTCTGGTCTATACTGGTGTTTATACTCCACATGAGCCTCCTCCCACTTTACTTCATCTCACCCTATCAGCATATCCTTCTGTTCCTTCCCCCCCACCCCCACCCCCCCCCCCTCATTGTTTATCCAGCTTCTCCTTAAATTTATCTCTGTTATTCACCTCAACCACTCCCTGTGGTAGCGAGTTCCACATTCTCCCCACACTCTGGGTAAAGAGGTTTCTCCTGAATTCCCGATTGGATTTGTTAGTGACTATCTTATATTTAAGGCTTATGGCTCTGGTTTCCCCAATGAGTAGAAAAGTCTACCCTATCAATTCCCTTTCATAATCTTACAGACCTGTATCAGGTCACCCCTCAGCCTTCTCATTTCCACAGAAAAGTGCGCCCGTCTGTTCAAAGTTTCCTGATGTTGTAACCTCTCCCTTCCGATATCACCCTTGTAAATCATTGTGGATTCTCCTGAGGCATGTGTTCCCTCAGACAGCTGCAATAACAAACCAGACTGTCCGTCTCCCCAGCTTTGCAATTTACATTCCCAGGGGAAGGTAATGAGGTCAAGTAGTTCCTCACAGGAGGAGAGACAGTGAGAATCCGACTACTGCCTTTACATGCTTCCAGGTGACCTATGAAGAGGGCATTGAGTAGAGACCCTGTGGGCAGGCCCAGCTATCCACATTGTCAACTTACATCTTACTGTCCACAAAAATGAACCCCCCACCCCCCCACCTTTGCCTATATAACACCAGTCGCTGCAGTTCAAAAGTAATTCACTGACTGTGAGAGGAGTTGTCTTGTGAACTGTAATGCAGTCCTATATCAGAAATAGGCCATTCAGTCCATCGTACCTGTGCCGGCTCTTTGAAAGAGCTATCCGATTAATCCCACACTCCCTGCTCTTTCCTCGAAGCCCTGCAAATTTCTCCCCTTCATGTATTTATCCAGTCTCGGATTTCAATTAAACGCATTCATATGTAAAAAATAATGGAACATGAGACATGAAAGAAAGGAACTCCCCTTTCTTGCATTTCTATAGCGCCTTTCATGACCTCAGGATGTGCCAAAGCCCTTTGGAGCCAATGAAGTACTCTTTGAAGTGTGGTCACTTTTGTAATGCAGGAAACGTGACAGCCAATTTGTGCACGGCAAGATCCCACAAACAGCAACGAGATATTGCCCAGATATTCTGTTTTCTGCGGTGTTAGTTGAGAGATAAATATTAGCCAGGACGCCAGGATATGCTCTTTTTCCAAACAGTGCAGTCAGTTCTTCTACATCCACCTGACAGGGCAGACGGGGTCTTGGTTTAACGCCTCATCCGAAGTGCCATGCCCTGAACACCCTCGGGATGGTCCAACACACTGTACAGCTAATTAATTACTTTCAAAGCTCTATCTTGTCTATTTGGGCAAATATAAAGTTAAAACCACATCGTTATTAGCTATTGGCTTTGGAAAAGACCATTGTAACTCTCTGATTACTTCAACATGACTGCCCCAGAGTCTTGGGATGATGAAAGTAATGACCTCCCAGGCTGTAATTAGACTGTAATCTTCTGTAGTTTACACAGTTTATCCTCTATTTTATCCTTTTAAATCTTCTCTGCATTTTCCTTAATTTGACCATAAATAAAGAAACAGACTGAGGAAGACCTGGGCATGCTGGGATGGTGTGAAGATTGTTTGCAGAGGTCGCATCTGTATCAGGGTATCCCAAGCATACAATGAGCCCATGTGGGGGTTACTTGTCACATGAGGTGTTGCCTCTCCCCTCGGGCTTTCCAGAAATTTCTAGAACTCTGAATTGGACAGCAGGGCCATGATCTGTTTCTTCATTGTCCCAGTACACACTTGGGAAATTCTATGCCCATTAAGCAGGTTACAACAGTAAGAACCATTCACACTCGGAATTGTGCATTTTCCTGCATAACAACAATCAAGGTGTTGGGTAACTTTACACTGAAGAAACACAGTAACATTTTGACTGAGGATTCAATACTTTGCTGACTTTAGGGATTTGCTGTATCTAAATCAGACACTTTGGGCTGGATTTTCCCTCCAGGGGCAGGGATAAGAGGTCAGGATTATATCTGGGTGCCGACCCCTCCCCCGGGGGAAATCGGTCACTCATTGTGATATTCAGGGGGGTTCCTCCTTAATTGGCATAGGGACAGGTTTCCTCGTCCAATTAAGGATGGCAGGTGGGCTCTCAAAGCTGGAGGTCCAATCAGAGGCCTTCCAGCCTGAAAGGATCAGCAGGCTGCAATGGAACGTAAGTAAGAGAGAGGGTGCTTCAAGATGGAGGTGCCCTCCAACCTTTTACATTTTTAAATTAAAAAATGTTTTTTGCAGCCCAGCCACCACTGTGGGGTGGGAACCCCTCTACAGGCTGACCTGTGGCTGCTCCTGTACCCAAGCAGGCAGGGAGGGCCTCGAGACCAGCCTGGAGAACTGGCCTTGCTGAGAGGCCACCTCGGGCACCTAAACTGACTCCTGGAGGCCTGCTGCAAAATCCCAGTCAGTCTCCTTTAATAGGCCTCACTAGGCCTTTAATTGGCCTCAGTAGGCCTTTAATTGGCCTCAGTAGGCCTTTAATAGGCTTCACTAGGCCTTTAATAGGCCTCAGTAGGCTCCTCATGAGTTGTGTCAGCTGCCCACTGCGTGTAGAGGCGTAGCCCTGCCGCTCCCTAATCCCTGGAGGCGGGATAGTGCTGGAGAACAGGCACACAGGCTGACAGGAATATTTCGAGTTCCCACCCACCTCTGATACTGGCTCCAGTGGCAGCTGAAAATCCAGCCCTTTCTCTCAGCAGCACATCTGAACTCTGGACATTCTCAATACCCTATAACCCCCACCACTCTCCTTGACTGCCCCACTCTCCTCAACTCCCTCACTCTCCTTTACTTCCCCACTCTCCTCGACTCTCCTCGACCCCCTCACTTTCCTCAACCCCCTCACTTTCCTCGACCCCCTCACTCTCCTCGACCCCCCTCACTCTCCTTGACCCCCTCACTTTCCTCAACCCCCTCATTCTCCTCGACCCGCTCACTTTCCTCGACCCCCTCACTCTCCTCGACCCCCTCACTCTCCTCGACCCCCTCACTCACCTTGACCCCCTCACTCTCCTCAACCGCCTGACTCTCCTCAACACCCTCACTCTCCACGACCCCCCCCCACTCTCCTTGACCCCCTCGCTCTCATTGACACTCCCTCAATCTCCTTGACCCCCTCATTCTCCTTGACTCCCTCACTCTCCTCAACCCTCCTCAAGACCCCCTCGCTCTCCTCGACCTCCCCTCAATCTCCCCGACCCTTTCACTGTCCTTGACCCCCTCACTCTCCTTGACCCCCTCGCTCTCCTTTACCCCCCCCCCTCAATCTCCCTGACACCTCAATCTCCTCGGGCCCCTCAGCCATCTTTATGCGCTCACTCTCCTTGAGTGCTAAACAACAATGAAGTATGTCTGAAGTGTAGTCACTGTTGTAATGTAGGAAATGCTGCAGGCAATTCATGCACAGCAAGATCCCACAAACAGCAATGAAATAAATGGCCAGATCATCTGTTGCAGATGTAAATTCTGCTCATGACTTCTGCTTGCTATAGTTTGTAGGGACTCTTTTTCTGTAGACTCTGTAGATTGTTTGCTGCAGCCCATTTTTAAAACAGTCTCTTGTCTAAATAGACTTTTTGGCTATAAAATAGACTGTTGGTGCCAGTCCTGCGGTTTATGCCACTCCTCCGCCAACTCGCTGACTGACACTGGGGTGAAGAGGTTAACGGCTGAGTGGGCAGGGCCACTTTATACATCCACAGCATTGTTAAGGTGTTTTGAAGGGTGGGTGTTTGGAGGGGAATTCAATTGCATGCGAGAGAATGTGGTAACATTGGATTGAAAGGCACAGTCACTGAGTAGCACAGGGTCCATTATGTATGGGACAGGGCCCCCCCTTGAAGACCCCCACCCCATCTATTCATGTAATTCTTGTGCAGTCGGCTGGCAGGGGTTGATTGTAACGCACACATGCGGCGATCCGTTTGAGGGACTGGACACAGGACAGCTGGGCAGGGTGGGTGTGGGGAGGAGGGAAAACAGAACAAGATTAAACAAAACCTACCAGAAGAGAAAGTTGTGCTGCTGTCACAGGGTCCAGCTCAGCAAGGTCACCCTACCAGCAGCTTTATCTTACAATGGAGCACCCTACAGGAGTAGGGACTGAGAGAACAAAGACAGTCCAGGAAAGAGCCAACAAGCTGACAGACAGTGCCTGGTTTTACTTGCTTGCTTATTCGAACCAGAATATCAGCTGCAATACAGACTGGTCAAAGATTGAGGGCGGTTTAAAGCAGGTAATCCCCATGGGGTTTGGGAGTTGTGGGAGGAATGGGATTTACACAAAATGTGATATTTCTAATTGCTGAGACTATTTTTGTTTAAGAATTTTCTTGTCGTTATAGGGCAACTTTGGGTAAACTTGCCAATATAATGATATCAGCAAAAAAATCCGAGGAACTGTATAGTAATGTTCAAACTCTCAGACCAGTGACTGAAACGTGCTCTTGGCAGATAGAATGAGAATTTAAGCTTGCTGAGTCAGTGCTGAATTTTCAACATCTGCTCCTGATGTGATCGAAGGGCATCAGATTAGGATTACCAAGATCTAGCAAGACATTCAGGAACGATATTCCAGTTTAAGATTCCCTTCCTCACCATTTCAATACTCTCTCAGTTAATTCTCTCCTTTCATGTGTGTGAGGTGATTTTTTAAAGCTTGAGATTGTACTATGCAATATTAGTACAAACTGTTCACAAGTTGGTGTAAAATTCCTTTGCAACTATCTTAACACAGACATTTCTTTTCATTTCCATTTAAAATTTCTATTTAAATCTCATCGAGGGCTTTAGGTGCTTTATATATAGAATAACGGATACCCGGGAGTGAGTTACAGGCTGGAATCTAATCAAGGGGTTTGGGTGGTTTATATACAGAATAACAGATACCTGGGTGTGAGTTATAGGCTGGAATCTAATCGAGGGGTTTATATATAGAATAAAAGGTACACAAGAGTTGCAGGCTGGAATCTAATCGAGAGGTTCAGGGGGTTTATATATAGAATAACAGATACCCAGGAGTGCATTACAGGCTGGAATCTAATTGAGGGGTTTATATATAGGGTTTATATATATACAACCAGGGAGGAAGGGGTCTCAGGCTCCCCTCTGGCCCCATTCCTGGTTTGGCTGTAACAGGGTTTAACTTTTAAAACACAGTGTTTTTAGCTTAACACTCAGTGAGTCCTTGCTCACTTCTCTCGAAGTATAATTATATAAATGAACCAACCAGACAGGTTTTCTCAGGTTTAAACAAGAAAGATTTGGATGTAAAGTCCTCGGTTGGAGTTGAGGTCTTGCAGTTCTCGCTAGGGCCCAGTGCACATTTTCAAACTTGCTTCTGTGGTACCAGAAGGCTGAAGAGGTCCTCTGTGCTTAAGCTGCTTCCCTGGGACTTTGTTGGAGAGAGGGAGACAAGGAGAGAGAGCTTCCTTCTCTTTAGTCTTCAAATTGCAGTCTGTCCAAAACTTTCTCTGAGGCGCAATTCAAACAATTCTCAATCTGGCCAGTATGTAAGCCATGTGACCAGTTCTTTGTTTGAAACAGCATCTTCTGCGAGGGTTGTTGATTTTCAAAGTTCTCCAGAAACACTAGGTGGGGTGTGGAGCTCTGGCTCTTACACAGACAAAGAAGGTCTGGATGGGTGGCACACCATTCCGTGCATTTACAAACTCAGCCATGGTGCCTATTTCATTGTCCCTTTCAAATAGAACAGGGAGCAATTAACAGAATCAGAACTCCTCATTCTCTCACTGTTCTGTGACCCCAGTATTCCGATTTTTCTGCAGGAACCTTTAAAACCTTAATTTCTCATGGCAATTCCCCTTATAGGTTAATAAGGAGACTGTGGCGCAGTGGTTAGCACCGCAACCTCACAGCTCCAGCGACCCGGGTTCGATTCTGGGTACTGCCTGTGTGGAGTTTGCAAGTTCTCCCTGTGTCTGCGTGGGTTTTCTCCGGTTGCTCCGGTTTCCTCCCACAGCCAAAGACTTGCAGGGTGATAGGTAAATTGGCCATTATAAATTGCCCCTAGTATAGGTAGGTGGTAGGGAAATATAGGACAGGTGGGGATGTGGTAGGAATATGGGATTAGTGTAGGATTAGTATAAATGGATGGTTGATGGTCAGCACAGACTCGGTGGGCCGAAGGGCCTGTTTCAGTGCTGTATCTCTAACAAAAAAAAAGGTTGATTATTATGATTGCCCAGACCAATCCTGTTAATTGAATCAGTGAGCACTTCCATTGACTCTCTATTCAACTGTCTTTCAGAATGCAAATGTGCAGCCATGTTTCAGCTGTCCAACTTTGTGGTCTTTTTGAAACAAGTTCTGTGCAACGTCCAGTAAAAGGGCTCAAATAGTGTTCCATCAGATGAAATTAATATGTTTCCATTTGGCAGGTGTGGTTTCCGTCATTCTATTCCCAACTGTTGGTTGATATTTCTGACTGGTTGAGTAGATATAAAGGAAGGAGGGTTTTTGACTTGTTCTGCTCTACAATTTGCACTTATTTTATTTTTATTTATTTAGAGATACAGCACTGAAACAGGCCCTTCGAGTCTGTGCCGACCAACAACCACCCATTTATACTAACCCTACAGTAATCCCATATTCCCTACTACCTACCTACACTAGGGGCAATTTACAATGGCCAATTTACCTATCACCTGCAAGTCTTTGGCTGTGTGAGGAAACCGGAGCACCCGGCGAAAACCCACGTAGTCACAGGGAGAACTTGCAAGCTCCGCACAGGCAGTACCCAGAATCGAACCCGGGTCGCTGGAGCTGTGAGGTTGCGGTGCTAACCACTGCGCCACAGTCTCCTTATTAACCTATAAGGGGAATTGCCATGAGAAATTAAGGTTTTAAAGGTTCCTGCAGAAAAATCGGAATACTGGGGTCACAGAACAGTGAGAGAATGAGGAGTTCTGATTCTGTTAATTGCTCCCTGTTCTATTTGAAAGGGACAATGAAATAGGCACCATGGCTGAGTTTGTAAATGCACGGAATGGTGTATAATCTCAGGCCATCACCTCAGTGTGTGAAGCCCTGTCTCTGCCTGTCTCATCAGCTTCTACCTTGGAGCTGAGGGTGTGGGAGATCTCAGTGCTGGTCGTGGCAGAGCCCCACCTGTTCCTCACTCAGCCATTCACTCATGAACTGCAGCACAGATCAGCTGTTTTCCTGACCGCGCATTGAGTGATCAAACAAACAGTTTCCAGCAGCTGCACTCACTGCACTAATCGGGTGGGAGAGATGTTCATTCTGTGTCTCCTGATCCGGGTGTTTATTTTAATGATTAACACGGTTTGATGGGATCATCTGAGAGCGTGGAGAGAGGCAACTGTATCGTTTTATAAAGAGTTTTCCTGTGTTTAAAGTTGGCCTATTCTTTATGATAAGTGTTTGTAATTAATTTGTCTCCTGACAGCAACAACACTTTCCTTATCTTTAAAACAAAAAAAATTGCATTTCTATAGCGTCTACACAACCTCAGGATGACCTAATGCGCTTCACAGCCGTTGAAGTACTATTTGAAGTGTAGTTCCTGTTGAACTGTAGGAAACACGGCAGCCAATTTGCACACAGCAAGATCCCACAAACAGCAATGTGATAATAACCAGATCATCTGTTTTACTGATGTTGGTTAAGAATAAATATTGGCCAGAACACTGGGGAGAACTCCCCTACAGTTCTTCAAACAGTGCCATAGAACCATAGAAAAATTATGGCACAGAAGGAGGCCATTCAGCCCGTTGTGTCCGTGCCAGCCGAAAAAAACGAGCCGCCCAATCTAATCCCACCTTCCAACACCTGGTCTATAGCCTTGCAGGTTACAGCATTTCAGGTGCATGTCCAGGTACCTTTTAAAATAATTGAGTGTTTCTGCCTCTACCACCATTCCTGGCAGCAAATTCCAGACACCCATCACCCTCTGGGTGAAAAAGTTTTTCTTCGTGTCCCCTCTAATCCTTCTACCAATCACCTTAAAGCTGTTCCCCCTGGTTATTGACCTCTCCGCTAGGGAAAACAGGGTCCTTCCTGTCTACTCTATCTAGGCCCCTCATAATTTTGTACACCTCTATTAAACCACCCCTCAGCCTCCCCTAGCCTGTCCTATCCATGCCAGGGCTTCATTTATGTCTACTTGAGAAGGCCTCAGTTTGATGTCCCATCTGAAAGACAACACCCTAACTGCGAAACTCTCCCTCACTACTGCATTGGAGTGTCAGCCGAAGACTTTTGTGCTGAAGTCTTTGGAGAGGGACTTGAATCCACCAACATCTGACTCAGAGGTGAGAGTACTACCGACTGAGCCATGGTTGATACCTTTAAGGTAGAAAAACACCCCAAAGAGCAGAAGCAGACCAAATAAAAATGACACTGAGCCAAAGAAGGAGATATTAGGAAAGGTGACCAAAAGCTTGGTCAAAGAGGTTGGTTTTAAGCAGCATCTTAAAGGAGGAGAGAGAGGGCTAGAGAGATTTGGGGAGGAAACTCCAGAGCTTAGGGCCTAGATGGCTGAAGGCATGGCCGCCAATGGTGGGTTGGATGAAGTGGGCAATGCACAAGAGGTCAGATTTAGCGGAAGACAGACAAAAACCTACCAGTCATATTACGTTTCAGGTAGACGGAATTGTCAAACTATCTGCTCTTTCCCTTCAGAGGCTGGTGTATATTTCTTGCATTTTCTGTTTACAGTGACAGCCACAAATAGGTTTTCCATCTACAAATACGTACTGCTCTCAGTGGCACTGCTGAAAAGCATCTCCTTAAATCTCTGAGCCTCTGGAGGCAGGAATATGATCTAATTTCCCCCACAGCACGATGGCCAAAGACAGCAATGCAGAGATGTGTTTGAAAGCTGCCATTGAGCTTATTTAGAAGACAAGGTATCTCTACAATGCTTTGCCCCACAGCAGGATCCTATTCTTCTCAATGATCATGTTCCCGGGTATTTATAGATCAGTAGACAGAGGCTGACTTACCTTGGATAGTGTTGCTTGTTTGAGAGTTGATGAAAGGGTGTTAAGGAGGTTATACTGGAAAGAATTTACACAGAGAATGTTGTGTAGCGAGCTGCATTAGATGATTTTCTTTCCATGTAGGTGTCCTCTACACGGAGAACAGACCCAACTTCAGACGTGGGCAGTTGAACAGTCAATTTGGGTGTAATTATGTTGCATGGTTAGGGGTGAATGTCACAGTTAAAGGGAGTGTTGGAAGATTCAAGAAGGGACTGGATGGCGAAGTGGCAGAGAAAGAGCAGGGTGTGAGAGAGGCATTTTTATAAAAGTCTTTTAATTCAGATTCCAGACCCTGGCCTCAGTACTCATGTTGGTGAACCATTTCTGTAGACTATAGGTAGACTTGCCTCTATATTGTCCTGAGAAAGCTATGGGAGTCTCCATAAACAGTTGTCGCTCTTAGAACCCAATGACTTGCTAGGCCACTTCAGAGGCCATTCAGAATCAAAATGTTTTTTCTTTTCTTTATTCATTCTCGGGATGTGGGCGTCACTGGCTAGGCCAGCATTTATTGTCCACCCCTAATTGCCCATGAGAAGGTGGTGGTGAGCCGTCTTCTTGAACCGCTGCAGTCCATCTGGTATGGAGCACCAAAATACTGTCAGGAAGGGAGTTCCAAAATTTTGACCCAGTGACAGTGAAGGAACGGCGATATAGTTCCAAGTCAGGATGGTGTGTGGCTTGGAGGGGAACTTGCAGGTGGTGGTGTTCCCATGCATCTGCTGCCCTTGTCCTTCTAGGTGGTAGAGGTCGCGGGTTTGGAAGGTGCTGTCTAAGGAGCCTGGTGCATTGCTGCAGTGCATCTTGTAGATGGTACACACTGCTGCCACTGTGCGTCGGTGGTGGAGGGAATGAATGTTTGTGGATGGGGTGCCAATCAAGCGGGCTGCTTTGTCTTAGATGATGTCGAGCTACTTGAGTGTTGTTGGAGCTGCACCCATCCAGGCAAGTGGAGAGTATTCCATCACACTCCTGACTTGTGTAGGCCAGACTGGGTAAGGGTGGCCGGTTTCGTTCCCTGAGCGTATTAGTGAGATAGTTGCGGTTTGATGACACTCTGACAATTCCATATTAATTTTATGTCCAAGTAACCAGATTGAATTCAGTTTCACAATTTGCTGTGATGAAAGTTTAAACTCATAATGTATAGCCCTCCGAGATCTCTGCACTCCTCCAACTCAGGCTTTTTGCCAGTCGCTGATTTTAATATCTCCAATCGTTGGCAACCAAGCCTTCAGTTGCCTGGGCCCTAAGCTCTGGAATTCCCTCCCTAAACCTCTCTGTCTCTCTTTTCTTCTTTGAGATGCTCCTTAAAACCTACCTCTTTGGTCAAGTGTTCTAATATCTCCTTATGTGGCTTGGTGGCAAATTGTGTTTGCTCCTATGAAATGCCTTGGGACATTTTACTACGTTAAAGGTGCTATATAAATGTAGGTTGTTGTTGTAGCTAGTCCAACAGTACAAACACCACGCGCTGTCTCAGCAATGATGGGCTCCCTGAACCCAAATTTAAAGGAGGCTGATATAAAGGCCCAGTAAATTTGAAGCTTGGAATGAGCTACGAGGATCACAGCAGCCTCTTCTCGTCCTTTTCATTCCCTTGTTTCCCCTGACGCTTTCTTTCTATTGCTGTGTTGGAGTGACAGGAGATTTGACAAATGTGTCGTGGTCAGATAATGTTACTGTATGAACTTCCTCCTGTTACTGTAGAACTATTGGGTTACTGTAATCTACGTGGGTTAATTCACTGTGCAAATAACATTAACCATATAAAGCTTTGTGAATTCCGTGGACTAAAACCAGACAGATTCCAGAGAACAACTTTAACCAACGTTAGCTTACAGTGTATTCTGTGTACTTTTCTGAAGCTTTGCAGGATATAATTGAGATTTGGCGTGACTGATTCAGATCGTAAACATTTTTAGGAACAGGCCAAAGTCATTAGGTCCAACAAGACCGATCCTTTTTTTTCATTGATCTATCAGACGCACCCATCTTCTCGCACTCCTCCCTTCTCCAAAAAGTTTTCTAGCTTTCTCTTGAACTCATCTGTACTTGATGTTTTAATAATCTTCCTTCCCTGGGATCTTATTCCATTGTTCAATTACCCTTTGGGTGAAAATGTTCCACTTGATTTTCCTTCTTATTGCTTGCTTCCTCATGTTTTGACTTTGCCCTTGGTAACTGAGCCGTGGCCGCTCTCTGGTACTTTGTTGGGGGTCTAGAAGTTGAGAATAGCAGTCAATTCCACCTTGCTTCAAGGTGTCACAGATACAGCCAAATCATCAAAGAGGCGATTTTTCTTCATTCTCACCTCCGACAGCAGCACCAAAACGAAAGGCAGACTGCATTTATATAAAAATCAAGACTGACATTCCCAGTGCAGTGCTAAGGGAGTGCTGCACTATCAGAGGTACTGTCTGTCCAATGAGACGTTAAACCGAGGGCCTGTCTGCCCTCTCAGATGGATGCGTAAAAACCCCCTGGCACTATTTTGAAGCAGAGCAGAGGAAGTTCTCCGCAGTGTACTGGGCCAAGATTTACCCAACAGCCAACACCTAAAAACAGATTATCTGGTCATTATCACATCGCTGCTTGTGGGAGCTTGATGTGCGCAAATAGCTGCCTTTCCTACCTTACAACAAAAGTACTCCATTGGCTGTAGTCTGTCACTCTAGAATTGACCTTTATAGCCACTCCAGGCGTTACTCCACAAACCACTGACCACCTCCAGGCGCTTACCCATTGTCTCCCGAGACAAGGACGCAAAAGAAGAAGAAGAAGACTCCATTGGCTGTAAAGCACTTTGTGACATCCTGAGGTTGTACAAGGCGCTATATAAATGCAAGTTCATTCTTTCATTGAAAGCTCAAAGTGGTTTTTGCTTGTCCTTTGCTGTGGAATCTGCCCTGGAGTAAAATGGGGAAATGCTGCTCCAGATGGCTGCTTTCCGAAGGGATGCTTTAATATACAGGGATATCAGTGAAGCAATGGAGAGCAGCTTAATGCCTCTGATGAGTTAGTTCCAAATGAATTTTAATGTAGAGTTCCCATACTTTTCCATTAGAGAATCATACAGCCCAGGTGGAGGTCATTTGACCCATCATACCTGTGTCAGCTCTTTGGAGAACTTTCCAATTCGACTCATTTCCACAGAGCCCTGTAAATTTTTTTCCCTTCAAGTTTTCTCTTTTGAAAGTTATTATTGAATCTGCTTCCACTGCCCTTTCAGCCAGCGCGTTGCAAATCACAGCAGCTCGCTGCTTATAAATGTTTCCTCATCTCGCCTCTGGTTCTTTTGCTGCTTACCTTGAATCTCTGTCCTCTGGTTACCGACTCTCCTGTCACTACAAACAGTTTCTCCTTATTTGCTCTTCAAAACCCTTCATGATTTTAAAACTCTATCAAAATTTCCTCTTAACCTACTCTACTCCAGGGAGAACAATCCCAGCTTCTCCAGTCTCTCCACATTACACGGCACAGTGGCGCAGTGGTTAGCACCGCAGCCTCACAGCTCCAGCGACCCGGGTTCAATTCTGGGTACTGCCTGTGTGGAGTTTGCAAGTTCTCCCTGTGTCTGCGTGGGTTTTCTCCGGGTGCTCCGGTTTCCTGCCAAAAGACTTGCAGTTTGGTAGGTAAATTGGCCATTATAAATTGCCCCTAGTATAGGTAGGTGGTAGGGAAATATAGGGACAGGTGGGGATGTGGTAGGAATATGGGATTAGTGTAGGATTAGTATAAATGGGTGGTTGATGGTCGGCACAGACTCGGTGGGCCAAAGGTCCTGTTTCAGTGCTGTATCACTAAACTAATAACAGAGCTCCCTCATCCCATTCTAGTAAATCTCCTCTGTATGCTCTCCCAGGCCTTTACATCCTTCCTGAAGTGTGATGCCCAGAATTGAACACAATACTTCATCTGAGGATTGAGTATTGTCTAAAGGTTTAGCATAACCTCCTTGCTGTTGTACTCTATTCCTTGAATAAAAAAGCCAAGGATCTCGTATGCTTTTTTAACAGCAATCTCAGCTTGTCCTGCCACCGTCAAAGATTTGTTTACAAAGGCAAATATATTTAGTTAACAACAGTCTTTCAAAAAGATCGTTCGCAATTTCTATGAAATTCAATGAGTGTCAAATGCTTTCGATAAAATTATTCTCTTGCTTCAACTTCTCTCGAAGATATTAGTTCCGAGGTGAGATACTATTCAAGTGGCCATGCACGAGACTAGTCAGTAAATGTTGGCAAACGTCAGCTGCAGGAAACGCCACAGACTGATTCTGCCATCACTTGAGATCCGTGCTTTCCTGCAGCGTTGTCTGCTTCACGATCAGGAGCGGGAGCCCTGGAGAACTGAAAAGTAGAGACGCTTTGCTAAACTTATAAAGAACCTTGATTACACCATCATTGAGTTCAATAATTTCAGCGCATGATGGGCCCCCCTTTTGTATTTTTAGTTATTTTTTATTTTTTTATTTTATTCTAGTTTGCTTAGTTTGTTTCTACTGTGCCTAGCCACTTTTTTTGTTTGTGCTTTTTGCTCTGGGCAAGACTAAAGGCCTGCTCGGGTCTGCAAATGAAACCCGACCTGAGCCCGACAGAACCACATCCGACACGAGCCCAACCCGGCCTGAGTCCTTCCATTTTTCCCTGTGCCCGACCTGACCGGAACCAGACCCGACCGGAACCGGAACCGGACCCGACCACCGGAATGAAGTTGATTATATTAAAGAGATTGTGCTCCACCTTGGATGAAATTGCTCACTGCAGACTGGCGCGGAGTCCGGATACATGTTTCCCGCCTTGACATCCTGGCTGTCCAAATCTGGAAGCTTTTCCCTCCCTGTGTCCGACCCGAGCCCGAATGCCAGACCCGGAAGAGAGACCCGATCCGACCCGAACCTGGCACATGTCGGGTCTAGTCAGGTTCGGGTTGGGTAGCCATGCTATAGGCAAGACTATTCCTGACAGTGTGGTTTTAACTCAGTGTGAACACTAAATCCTGTTTATCAAGGGCTCTGGTGAATCCCATGTTCTGAGAACTCTTCATCAGCGGACAGTGTTGCATTGGGAGAAACTGGAGAGGTGAAATGTCAGGGAAAGACAGGGATTGCTAACAGAGGAATGTAACAGCTGACACAGAGAGGAATGCCACGGATAACCAACTGCTGTTGTTCTGGGTGAGCAACAGGAAGAGACGGCACGGACTCTGTATGTGTTCGTCGTTGGATCTTTGGGCTCCACTCAAGCCTACTGATGGGCAACAGCCTAGCTCCCAGTACAAGAATGGGCTCTGAAAAGAGGAACTGCAGAACGAGATGTTCTTCTCTTCTGGCTTGGGTTGCTGAATCTCCAGGTATTAAAGATTAATCTCCAGGGCGCTGTTGTGAGCAAAACCCAGGAGAAAAGAGGCATTAACAAAAACTGAGATTTTATTTAAAAAAGACCCTTCACAGGAGCATTTTCAACAATATTGGACACTGAGCCTCATCAGGAAATATAAGGACAGGTGACCAAAAGCTTAGTCGAGGTAGGTTTTAAAGAGAGAGAGGTAGAGAGAAGGAGAGGCTTAGGGAGGTTATTCCAAAGCTTCGGGCCCAGGCAGGTAAAGACACGGCCACCAATGGTGGAGCAATTAAAATTGGGGATGCACAAGAGGCCAAAATTGAGGAGCGCAGAGATCTTGGAGGGTTGGAGGGTCACAGGAGGTTACAGAGATAGGAAGGGGGGGGGAGGGCCATCAGGGATTTGAACACAAGAATGTTTCCAGATGGGGATCCAATGTAGGTGTGGGAGCACAGGGGTGATGGGTGAATGGGACTTGGTGCGAGTCAGGAATATGGACAGAATAATCTGGAACAACATAGACTCCCCAAAGTTTTGTAGCTTTCTCGGAGTATTCTATAGGACTGATAGTAAAAGAACCTGCATTCCTTGCCAGTGGGTTCACATTCAAGAAAACTCGGAGGTTGGGGGGGCGGGGGGAGAAGATTTTCCACAAGGAGCACAGGCACCCGACAGTTTGGCTGGCCCCTCATGACAATTAGTGAAATATGGTGGGAAAAATGTGATTGCTCAGCTGTGTAAGATTGCCCTTTAGTTGACCCTGTGTTTTCAACAACGGGCAGCCCTTGGGTCCCTGGCCCTGCCTACATTCCCCAAGTACTTCACGTAGTTGTGGCTGGTGCCCAGGGAACTGATTACTCTGTGAAAGGCAGTTCTTGTTTAATTAGCCTCTAAATGTATTCGCATGGAAGTTCAGACAGGGAGCCTGATCCAGAGACTCAGCTTAAAAAAAAACCTGTTGGCTTCTTTAATCAAATTCAGTTGACTCTTAATAACGTGTGCGCAGGTCACTTCTTAACTCTGGACCATTTACAGCCTTTGATAATTGTTCGGGCTCCTCTTCTACTGACCATATTCCCTGTTCCCCTTCCCGCATACACTTCTAGCATGACAGCAGGCAAACATGGACATCGTGAGTCTTATATCGCAGAAGGCCATTTGGCCCATCAGTCCTACTCCCTCCTGCTCTTTTCCATAGCCCTGCAATTTATTTCCCATTCAAGTAATTATCCAGTTCTCTTTGCAAAGTTACTGTTGAAACTGCTTCTACTGCCCTTTCAGGAAGTGCCTGCCTATCAACGCACTGTGTAAAAAGAAATTCTCCTTCGTCTTGCCTCTGACTCTTTTGCCAATCACCTTGAATCTGTCTCTTCTGGTTACCAGCCCTCCTTCCACTGGTAACAGCTTCTCCTTATTTAATCTGTCAAAACCATTCATAATTTTGAACTCTATTTATTCCAGTTCTCTTCTGATGTCTTCCCTCCTCTCCTGAGTAAAGTCTCTGGGGCTAACCAGAGAATCCATTCTTCCTCTGGGAATACTGATAATCTGGAGTGAAAGCCCACTCACAGCTGGGCTGAACTTGCTCCCACTTCCACCCAGTGGGCTTTCACCTGCATTTACTTGGAGGAGTCACTTGGAACCTCTATGACTGATGCTTTCCTCTCTGGAACACTTGAGAAGAAGAAACGGTGTTTTTATACCTTTCAGGACCTCCCAAAGCATTTTGGTTCTCCCTGGTGTCCTGGCTAATATCTAGGCCTAAAACAGATCGTAGAATGGTTTCAAAACGGAAGGAGGTCATTTGGCTTGTCGAGTCTGTGCTGGCCCTCTGCAAGAGCAATTAAGCTAATCCCACTCCCTTATATCATTGTCATATTGCTGTTTGTGGGAGCTTGCTGTGCGCAAGTTTCCTACATTACAACAGTGAGTACACTTCAAAAGTAATTAATTGACTGTGAAGTGCTTTGGGACATCCTGGGGTTGTGAAAGGTGCTACATAAATGCAGGTCTCTCCATCATTTCCTTCCTTCCTTCTTGTTACTGTAGGACATAGCTTAAAGTTGGTAGCTTTTTGTACCCATTTTCCTGCTGATGTTACTCATCTTTTGACCAGAATGTCTCCCCTATAATTTGTGTCTCCAGTGGATTGAGAGACACTAGGAGACAGAAGTGGGCCGTGGAGTGCAACAGTAGTGCAGGAAGAGAACCCTTTCTGCTGATTAATAGGTAACCTGTAAAATGTCTGGAATGACCTGAGCTATTACAACAGCTCAAAGTATAATCCTTGGAACAGCAAGAACTCCCACTATGGTTACATTGAGCCGAGCAGACGAGTGAGTGACTCAGTGGCTGCAAAGTAAAATATAAAAGGAGCTGTTTGAACCACCAACTGATGAATCACGGTTGGAACAACAAACAATAAAGGCACACGGTTTGAGAATGAATCCACTCTAATCTGGTTTATAATGTAGTTCTTGGCGAGACAGGCAGCAGCAGAGGGTGTATGCTGTGGGTGCTTGTCTTTTGAACAATTGTGCCAAATGTAATGTTAAAAAGCAAGTGCTGAGGGCCGACAGCCCTGAACGCCAGCTGTGTTAATCTGGTAATTAAGGTAGTGTGTTTAACAGGGAGAGCACCCAAACTGAGTCTTATAACTGAGGGACTTTTCCAACTCAGAATGTGACAATGAGGGAAAGGATGAGCTTTACTGAGTCTTGCAAAGAATTCAGTATATGTGGTGGAGAAGCTGCCTTAACTGAGAATCTTGCAATGAGTGTTGGACATACAAAAATAACTCAGTAAGGGATGTGAAACAGTGCTGATACCTTACTCATGCAGACACTCCAAAGACTTGCGTGCAAAACCCAGGCTGACAGGCCAGTACTGAGGGACATCACTGTCAGAGACACCATCTTTCAGATGTGACATGAAACCCTATTTGCACATTCAGGTGGATGTGAAGATCCCACAGCCACTAATTACCAGAAGAGTGCTCCCTGGTATCCTGTCCAATCTACATGCTTCAACCAAGATCACTTAAACAGATGAGCTGGTTATTTACTTCATTGCTGCTTGTGGGAGCTTGCTGTGCACAAATTGGCTGCTATGGTTTCTACATTACACCAGTAACTATACTACAGAAGTACTTCATAGGCTGCAAAATGTTTTGGAGAAAACTCACCAGCTCCTCTTTGCAATAGTTCCATGGGATCTTTTGCAGCTTCTGCCCAAATTTTGTGCTCAAGTCTCTGGACTGGGACTTGAACCCACAACCCACTGAGCCACCATTCCTTCCTTGTCTGTCAGTCTGAAAACAGCTTAAAATTGCTGTAAAAGTTTGCCTCAGAATGCAGTGACTGGTTCGAAAGCCATAGGTTGTCATGGGAGGCACCTGACCGATGCTGTTCCTTCTGATTGGTGTGTGTCACGTGACCTTGAAAAAAAGGGCAGGAGCGGTGAAGGAGTTTATGTGTTTTGACAGGTTAAGAATGGGAAAGGAGAAAGGCAGGGCACCTTGGGGAGTGTACATGCAAGAAATTCTCTTCCAAATTTCTGAAATAAAATCTCCTCGCCATTAAATGGACGTGCGAATTCAGAAAGAACCTGAAACGGGGCTTGCTGATGGATCAGTCCGTAAGTGCCTTCTGTAGGCTATCAGTTATTGGAGTGACGTGAAAGCTTTTTAGTTAACTCTTGCATTGCTCAGCAATAATGGCCAAAACTCACACTCAAGTTAATTGCTCCTTGGATTGAGAATAATGATTAATTAGCAGCACAAACAATCTCTCGGGGAGGAGTCATCAGTAACTGTATGTAGGAAGCTTCGGGGCATTTTATTATTTATAATTGAAGAATCCAGGTGAACGACCAGGTCCTGTTGTGCAAGACACCAGCACGAGTAGGAGAGAGAGAGAGAGAGAGAGTGAGCACAAGGTAAATCAGGAAGTAGGGGCTTGTTGGTTGTAAGCGTGGCTTATAGAAGCTGGTAGTTTATAAGGATAAGGGAGGACTGAGCGAGGTGAGGAATCCCACAATTTCAAAACCTTGGGCATGAGTAAGTTAGAGAGTAGGAAGTGAAGCATTGAGGCTTCATTTGAAAACAGTGAGGGTGAAAGAATGAGGATGTGTGTGGAGGAAAGGATGAGAGATCTAATGATAGCGGTGAAAGACAAGAGGAAGATTGTGGTAGGATGAGAGAGAGGTCAGAGGGTAAAGGTGAGACAATGAATGACCCAGGCCAAGGCCAGCTTTTTTCATGCACCTTGCTTTGGAATGGGAAAGAGAGTGAGAGGGAGAGATGCTGCAAGAGCCTGTCTAGATATGGCAGCAAGAATTGTTTTCAATATGCAGAGGAGCATTGTCCCCATTCTGTGTCCTTCATGTTATCTACAATTCAACGCCCAGCTCTAATTATCCAGAAGTGCTCAAACCCACGCTACCTTCTCCTTGTTGAGGGATTGTCTTGAAATTTGCTGCTATTTGGTGATAAATGCTTGAATTGTTGTATTTAGGCTGAGCAATTTGAGCTGTAATGTATGCGACAAGATTCAAAATCCTGAAACTCCCTCCCTAACAGCACTGTGGGTGTTCCTACAGTTCACCGTGCTTCAAGGCAGCTCATTGCCACCTTCCCAAGGGCAGTTAAGGATGGACAATAAATACTCACCTTGCCAGCGATGTTCGCATCCCAAGAATGAAAGAATAGAAAATTCAACTTTAGAGATCTGCTGCTGCTCGAACTGCTGGAGATCGTCGGGTTACATCCAATGGATGGTACAGAAACAGGCCATTCGGCCCGTGCTCCACGCGAGCCTCCTCCCACCCTACTTTATCTCACCCTAGCAACATGACCTTCTATTCCTTTCTCCCTTATTTATTTATCGAGCTTCCAATGTACCTTTGCTATTCACCTAAACTACTCCCTGCGATAGTGATTTAATTTGACTATTCCAGCGCTCCCCTGACCGGCCTCCAATCTTCCACCCTCCTGGCTAGCTCATCCAAAACTCTGCCTCCCGTCTCCTGACTCACTGACCTACATTGACCCCCGGTTCAGCAATGCTTCAGTTTTAATATTCTCATCCTTGTTTTCAAACCTCTCCATGGCTTCGCTTCCTCTGGCTGTACAACTGTCCACGATCTGTCCTCCTCCGGCTCTGCTCTCTTGCTCATCACTAATTTCCTTCACCCCACCATTGGTGGCTGTGCCTTCAGCTGCTTGGGCCTTACGTTCTGAAATTCCCTCCCTATACCTCACCAGCTCTCTATCTCTTGCTCCTCCTTTAAGAGACTCCTTAAAACCTACCTTGTAACCTGCTCTAATATCTCTTTATGTGGCTTGGTGTAAACTTTTGTTTGCTAACACTCTTATGGAGCTCCTTGGTTGATGGGCTATACGAATGCAAGTTGTTCATTAGCCGTTTCATTCAGAAAATATCAGCCAGTTGTCAAAACAAGAGGAAGGGAACAAGGAATTCAGAAATAAATCTTCATAACTTCTGGGCCACTGTTTGTTCAGCCCAGATATAGCTTCATACAGACTGATCAGTAAGCAGTTGTGACGCAGAAAATGCAAATTGAATGTAACTGATACTGTTCCCCTGGTGAGACATTTCCTTTTGGTACAGTACGTTCCCAAACAAGTCAAGTCGTGTTGTGCTTAGCGCTATGACTTTGTGTGTCTTTAAGTTCTGAGTCAGCAATGTGTTGCAGTGCAAGTCAGACAGAACTGGTTGTTGTACAGTCCAAGCTTTCGGAACTGGAGTACCTGCTGTAAAATAGAAAGACTTATGTTTACGCAGTGAGTTGTTGTGATCTGGAATGCGCTGCCTGAAAGGGCAGTGGAAGCAGATTCAATAGTGACTTTCGGCATGCAATTGGATAAATACTTGAAAAGGAAAAATTGCAGAGGGAGTGGGACCAGTTGGATAGCTGTTTCAAAGAGCCAGCACAGGGATGATGGGCCGATTGGCCTCATTTTGTGCTGTACAATTCTAAGATTTTGCGCACAGCAAGAGTCCACAAACAGCAACAAAACGAGCGATTGGGTTTCTTTGGTGGTTTTAATTGAGGGTGGAATGTTGACCAGGACAGCAGGAAAATTGCCCGCTGGTTCAATGGCCTCGTTCTTGACTCGACAAAGCCAATCAAGGGAGCACATCGCTGAGCTGTGGGTCTGCTTTAAATTTAATTGAATACTCTTTCTTTGACCATAGGATACCAAGTCAGCAACTATAACTTACATGGTGCTTAGTATCCTGTCCTCTGATATGGGTTTGTTCCATTGAATTACATGGAGCTTAGAGCACAACTGGTGTATGCCAGTGTTTATACTCCACAAGAACCTTCTCCCACCCCTCCTCTTCTCACTCAATCAGCTTATCCTATTGATTTCTCCCTCGTATGCTTGTCTATCTTCCCCTGAAATGCTGGATCAATTGTTAATTTTAAACCTTTGCTTAATAAGAATGTACCAACCTCAGATATAAAATGGCAGCTTTCTTGAAGAAGGGTGTATCCGGACCAAAGTTTATTCCTCAAACAGCACCATCAACATAGATTAATTGCACTTGGCTCTCTCATTGTTGTTTGTGGGACCTTACTGTGTACAAGTTGACTGCTGGGTCTGCCAATGAATAAGAGTGGACTAGTTCCGCAGAAAGGGTGTGCAATTATTCATGATTCTGATAGGACGGGCTGGAGTGCCAATAATACAGCGCGGTGGCAACATTCATTGAGGCACACGGGATATCTCCGCATTTCCCATCTAGCCAATCCGCCCCAACTACAAAACAACAGTGACTATCCAGATAAAGGAATTCATTACTGTAAGGACGTGAAAGGGGCTACGTAAATCCAAGTTTATTCCTTTACATTGATCTGCATAGACCCCCAAGCTGCCAGAATTAATGGCTGCTCTCTCAATTGGATGTAAAAAAAAAATCCCAGGGCACTATTTCGGAGGAAAGTAGGGGAGAGTCCAAGCCCATCCCACTCCCACCCCAACCACTGGTGTCCTGGGAAATATTTATCCCTCAACCAGCATCAATAAAAGTCAGATTATTTGGTCATTATCACATTGCTGCAGTGTGGGATCTTGCTGTACACAAATTGGTTGCTGCATTTCCTGCTTCATCGGCTGTAAAGCACTTTGGGATGTCTTGAGGTTCTGAAAGGTGCTACAGAAATGCACATCTTTCTTTCTGTTCTCTAGTTGACTGTTAATCCACCAATGAGGGAGCAAAGAAATTGCATTTCTATAGCACCTTTCCCGTCCCCACTCCTCACCATTAAAAGCCCCTTGATCACCATGCATTTGGTCACCTCTCTGCCACTCAGAGTGCTGCGTGCTCAGATTGTAAAGCACCTTTGAGATGTATTTTCTGTGTGAAAGAAGCCATATGTTGTGTGAATGATGTATTTCAGAACCTCAGGTCTTTATTTCTAACTGTCAGGAGCGACAGCGTCTTGAAACCATCCTGAACTTGTGTGCAGAGTACACAAAAACCGACACCCCGACTACTCCTGATATGGGAAAGGTAAACCAGGACTGTGAGCAACTACACATTGATGAGCAGAGGTTCTACCCCAGTACGACAGACTCTGCCCCCACCACAGCCAGCAGAGGAACCTCAGTGGAGAGGAGTAGTGGGGGCAAAGGGTTCCGGGAACCTGCTCTGTCACAGCTCACGGACCCCGGCATTCAGAAACCACAAGAGGCTCTGGAGAGGTCGGACGAGGACAACCTGAAGGAAGAGTGCAGCAGCACGGAGAGCACTCACCATGAGGTAGGATGGCATGATCCAGAACTTTCAATCATTACAGAAAGATAAAAAACTTTCACTGAAAATGTTTTTAACTTTTTCTGGGGGGAGGTGAGTCATGTGTTGTTTTTTAGTTAGGTTTGAGTCACTTTCCATATTTGGAGATCAGCAAGGTGTAGTTTAATATGGAATAAAAACAGAAAATTTTGGAAATACTCAACAGGTCTGGCAGTCTCTGAGGAGAGAGAAACAGAGTTAATATTTCAGATCAATGAACTTTTATCAGAACTGGGAAAAGTTAAGACATGTAACAGGTTTTAAGCAAGTACAGAGGCAGCGAAAAGGGGAAGGGTGGAGTGAAAGGGAAGGCCTGTGATAGGGTGACGGGCAGGAGAGGATAAATGATAAAAGGGATAAAGGTGCAAAGGCAAATGGGCACAAGGAAAGAAACAAACGTTGTGTCTAGGGAAGCTGAAAATAACAAAAGAGGAATCACCACCAGCAACTGCTAGCCAAAAAAATGGGAGCAGAGGTTATAATCTGAAATTGTTGGTGCTCCGGTTTCCTCCCACAGCCAAAGACTTGCAGGTGATAGGTAAATTGGCCATTGTAAATTGCCCCTAGTGTAGGTAGGTGATAGGGAATAAGGGATTACTGTAGGGTTAGTATGAATGGGTGGTTGTTGGTCGGCACAGACTCGGTGGGCCGAAGGGCCTGTTTCAGTGCTGTATCGCTAAATAAATAAATGTTGAGCCCTGAAGGCTGTAAAATGCCCAATCGAAAGATGAGGTGCTGTTCCTCGAGCTTTCATTGAGGTTCTTTGGAACACAATAGGAGGCGGTGGACAGAATGTGATTGGGGCAGAGAATGAAAAGGATTGGTAACCAGAGGGCACAGATTTAAGGTACTTGGAAACATTTTTTTTACATAGTGAGTTGTTGTGATCTGGAATGCGCTGCCTGAAAGGGCGGTGGAAGCAGATACAATAATAACTTTCCAAAGGGAATTGGATAAATCCTTGAAGGAATAAAATTTGCTGGGTTATGGGGGAAAGAGCAAGTGTTTGGGACTAATTAGATATCTCTTTCAAAGAACCGTCACTGGCGTGATGGGCTAAGTGCTCTCCTTCTGTAATGTATGATTCTGTATGGTGCAAACGTCTAGATCCCAGACCTGTCTTGATTTCTCTGTTTTTCTTTCTCTCATTCTTTTCTATGTTTTAATTTTAAGCAGCATGAAGATTCGGCAGGTCAGACAGCCCAGCAGGTGGCGTACCTGGAGGAGGAGAGGGTCAGGGTGCTTGCATCGGTGGACAAACTCAAACAAAGAATCAAAGAACTTGACCAACAACTTGAGGAGTCCAGTCGTGAGGTAGGGTTTAGCCCTATTTTACTCAGCTCTGTATCTTGCCCTTTACCCCTGTCTGATTCACACTGCCTGTGGAATTTCCCTGCAACCAGCAGTCAATAATTTTTTTTTTGTAAATCAATTTCGTAGAGTTGCCAACTCTGAGCGTTTTCCTGGAGGTTCCATTGCCATGACCTCCCACCTCGATACCCCCCATCCCTACACTCCTGTCATTGGTCCATCCTCCAGGCACACTACCTTCCCACGGCCAATCAGAAAGACTCCTTGTTACCCAATTGGAGTAATCTTAGACCATTCTTGGGAGGTCTTGCCACATTCAAGGCACTATATAAATGCAAGTTCTTTTTAGTGAAACAACCTTTTCTCCCCCATTTTCAATATTTGTATAACTGGTAAATGAAAATGTTTGAACAAAATGAAGTGAAAACATCATTTTGTTCAATGCTGCTATGATTTTTATCCTGGGTTTTGCTCCCAGCAGGTGTCCTGGAGGTGAGCGTTCAATTCCTGGAGATTCCAGGACCATCCTAGAGAGTTGGCGACTCTACATTCTCAGGATTTGGTCCTCACTGACAATTGAAATAAACTTTAAAATGGTACATGCCCTGGATCAATATTTATCTCTCAACCTTGGATCACCTTGTTGTTTGTGGGATCTTGCTGTGCACAAATTGGCTGCTGCGTTTCCTACATTACAACAGTGTCGGCACTTCAATAAAAATTACTTCGTGGGCTGCAGAGCATTTCGGCAGGTCCTAAGGTTGTGAAAGGCGCCATATAAATGCAAGTCTTGATTAAAAATTATTTTTAAACGGACACAACGTTGATTGTTATTCCTTCAACGTTCCCTGCAGGCAGAGATGGAGCGCGCCCTCCTTCAGGGAGAGCAGGAATCTGAAGTTGCCCAAATCCGTCAAGAGCAGGAGATCATTGAACAGTTAGAGGAGAAACTTTTGGAGCTGGAGAGCAGCATACAGAGAGAAAAAGACAAGGTACAGTCAATCCTAGCTCAGGTCTCTCTCTAATCTTTTATCGTTCATTTCTTCAAGATGCAGAAATTAGGAGAAGGAGCTTAGCAACGGAGCTGAGCTCCCTCCCCTTTTAGAGCACATGTTCTCATTCAGCTTTTAGAACAAACACAGGAACATCCATGTATTCCAGTTAACCTCCCCCAGTCGGTGATATTAAATCTGCTCGATTTAGTGCTGTGACACTGTCATTCCTTCAACTGCTTCCATTGCAGATCAGAACGGGCTGTTGTCCAGGCCATGATATTTGGCCACACTAGTGGTAATGTGATTTGGGGGCTGGTGGTTGTGTTTTTAGCAACTCCTGACTGCCCGGCACTAACACTGTAACAAAAGGGGTTGTGACAAAATGACCAAATAAATTTGTAAGTGCAGACCAGGCATTGGCAGCAACTCTTTAATGTTGAGGTGTTTGTCCCGTTAAGATCTGGGCTTGAGAACCATCCTGTAGGCTGTGCCATAAGATAAACGTTACAATGCGTTTGCACCAAGGCTTCTGCGTTCCTGTGCAGAAATTGCCCATGTGTGGAAAACTGTAGTGAGGATATTAGATACATGAACAGTATTTACATTTAACATGGTGCAGAACTGCAATGGGATGTACTGAGCTTAAACGCAGATGTTGTTTAAGATCTGCAGGTTAACGTTGGTTGTAGCATCCCTGAGCTTCGGGGAGGAAGGGGGAAACAGTTCATGGGCATCATTCAGTGACTGCTGCTGGAAGGTGCATGGGAACCAGGGGAAAGACAGGATCTAGCCCTGCTGCAACAAACCAGCAGTCAAATAACCTGCCCACATTCACCCTATAGGTTCACACAGGTTACATGGACACTGAAGTGAAGTATTGGAAGCATTGCATTGGGAATGGACCAAAGTACAAATCAGTACCTTCGGGGGACAGTGAATGGAGGAATGATTAGCTCAGCCAAAAAATTAAAGATACTTGGAACACTGTGAACAGCTCTGCTCTCCAGAGGTTACAGAGGCACTGGAGCGGGTGCTTCAAAGATTTACAAGGATGATACCCGAATGGAGAAATTATAACTATCAGGAAAGATTGAACAGGCTTAGAATCTACTGTCTAGAAAAGGGAAGGCTGAGGGGTGACCTGATATATGTCTTTCAAATTATCAAAGGGTTTGATAGGGTGCATGTAGGGAAGATGTTTCCACTTGTGGGCGAGACCAGACCTAGGGGCCATCAATAGAAGACAGTCACCAATAAATCTGATAGGGAATTCAATAGAAACTTCATCCAGAGAGTTGTGAGAATGTGGAACTCGCTACCCCAGGAGTAATTAAGTTGAATAGCAAATATTCATTTAAAGGGAAGCTAGATAAGGGCAGCACAGTGGCGCAGTGGTTAGCACCGCAGCCTCACAGCTCCAGCGACCCGGGTTCAATTCTGGGTACTGCCTGTGTGGAGTTTGCAAGTTCCCCCTGTGTCTGCGTGGGTTTCCTCCGGGTGCTCCGGTTTCCTCCCACATGCCAAAGAAATGCAGGTTGATAGGTAAATTGGCCATTATAAATTGCCCCTAGTATAGGTAGATGGTAGGGAAATATAGGGACAGGTGGGGATGTGGTAGGAATATGGAATTAGTGTAGGATTAGTATAAATGGGTGGTTGATGGTCGGCACAGACTCGGTGGGCCGAAGGGCCTGTTTCAGTGCTGTATCTCTAAATAAAAATTAAAAAAAATAAATAAGAGCATGAAGGAGGAAGGAATGGAAGGATATTCTGATCGGGTGGGAGGAGGCTCATGTGGGGCGTTAACACCAGCATGGTCCTGATGGGCCAAATGGCCTATTTCTTTGCTGTAAATTGATTGCAACTCGTGATCTCTGACGGTACGAGCAGCAGCAGATCTCTGCACTTGCATCGTGTCACACACCTTACTGCTCAAATATCTCAGCTTTGTTTTAAAACGCCCAGATGCAGTGACAAAAGACTGTCTTGTAACTAGTGTTGAGTCATAATAACCGCTTAGCCCCAGGCACGAAGCAGCAGAAGTGTTCAAACAGAGGGAAAAGTCACTGATTGGCAAGCGGTAGTGTAATTGAAAGATTTTGGCTGAGATTTAATAAGGGATATAAATGGAAAATGCTGGAAACACTCAACAGGTCAGGCAATGTCTGTGGAAAGAGAAACAGAGTTAACTTTTCATCAGAACTGAAAGTTATTAAGAGATTTAATGGTTTTAAGCAAGTTCAGAGGCAGGGGAAGTGGGGGTGGGAGTGGATGGAAAGACAGAATAGTAAGATCTGTGATAGGATGGTGGGCAAGAGAGATTAAGTGACAAAAGGGATAATGGTGGGTGATAATGGGACAAGTAAAGAAACAAAAGATGGTCCCGAGGGAGATGTAAATGGCAACAGTAAACTGTCACCAGCACCTGCTGTCCGAGAAAATGGGAGTGGTGGGAATGATCGAAAGTTGTTGAAACTGGAAGGTCTTAACGTGCCTAATCGAAATATGAGGTGTTGTTCCCCAAGCTTGCATTGAGTGTCATTGGAATAGTGTTAGTGTAGGAAGACAAGGATGGAAAGAAACATAGAACGTTTATGGAACGGAAGGGAACCTTCGGTCCATCATTTCTGTACCAGCCAGAAAAGAGCTATCCAGCCTCATCCCACTATCCAGCTCTTGGTCTGTAACCCTATAGGCTACAGCACCTCAAACTGGACTGACCAGATCTGGAAGAACACCCATTGTTTCTATCAATTGATTTAAGGTGTGCTCTCTCGAAAGAAGGAGCGGACCAATAAAAGAACATACATTTTAGGGGAGGTTTGAAGGCCCCTTTCCCCTTTCCCAGCACCCACAAGGGTGTTGATGTTAAGTTCCTATCTGGCTCTATATTTTTATTCATTCATAGGATGTGAGCATCAGTGGCAAAACCACCGTTTGCTGCCCATCCCTAATTGCCCTCAAGAATGTGGTGGTGAGCTGCCTCAAATAGAACTGAGTGGCTTGCTAGGCCATTTCGGAGTTATGGGTTAACCACATTGCTGTGTGTCTGAAGTCACGTGTAGGCCAGACCGGGTAAGGACAGCAGATTTCCTTCCCTACAGGGGCATTGGTGAACCAGACAGGTTTTTACAACAATCCAGTAGTTTCATGGTCACCAATACTGAGACTAGCTTTTTATTCCAGATTTACTTAAATTTAAATTTCTCGGCTGCCGTGGTGGGATATGAAATCATGTCTCCAGATAATTAGTCCAAACCTCTGGATTACTAGTCTAGTAACATAACTACTAATACTACCCATATGTTCTATTCTTTTAATACAATGAGTTAAAATAGTGCAGGCAGGAGCTTAATATCAACTTAATTAACCAGTGCCCTAAAAATAGAGAAGATGCAATTAAATCCTAAAACTCCAAAACATGAATTAATAACAAAAGGTTGAGTGATTTGGAGGCATTAATCAAAAGTGATTTGATAGTAATTCGGCAGCTGTTCCTTCACTGTCGCTGGGTCAAAATCCTGGAACTCCCTTACTAACATCACTGTGGGTGAACCTACCCCACATGGACTGCAGCCATTCAAGAAGGCAGCTCACCACCACCTTCTCAAGGGCAATTAGGGTTGGGCAATAAATGCTGGCCTGGCCAGCGACGCCCACTTTCCAAGGATGAATAGAAAAAAAATCAAGTATTTCTGTAAATAATCCTCGTGATAGGAAGTGAACTGTAAGTTGGGGTGCAACAGGGCGATGTGAGTATTGACACCATTGTGTCAGCCAATGAGTTGATGGGAGGCAGAGAAACCATGGAACCCACAGCAAACAGTCTATAGCAAATAGAGAGTACTTAAATAGAGTCTCCACGAACTGCAGCAAACAGAACTCATTACCAAAACTACAGCAATGTCACCTGATAAAAGCAGGATTATTTCTCCAGAAAAAGGCAGAGAGAAAGGTAGTTACATAATATGTTATGTCAAATCAATCTCGGTCACTTCCAGCAGTCAGTCCATGTGTGATTGATGGGGGTAATTACTAAATTCTCTCCGTTCTGGCCAGGAATAGTGGTGTCACTCTAGGAAGCTGTAAGTGGACCCTGTTTGTGTAGATTTACAAAGGATAACTCAGTAACTTTCCATTCTGTGTAGCACTGGGCCAGGGATTGCAAAAGCCTCGGAGTCCATCCCTGCAAAGTTTACTGATCCTAGCTCCAGTGCTCTTAATCACCCAGTGTTCCCACTGCAGGATTTTGGGTCAGGACAATTTCGAGCTGGGCTGTAATGCCCATGGCGTGGGGGTGGGTTACACAATCTCTGTTGATTCCCAGCCTGTACTGCGTTATTGCTTAACAGCCATGTGTCTCACAGAGGTGTGCACAAGTGGCACGATATCCTTGAGTTAGGGAGAGAAAGAATCAGCCAGGTTTCCCATTCCCGAACTCCTGCTGGAGGGTGTGTGTCTGTGTGAGCGCAAACCGCCTCCTCTGTGATGGTCCCTGAAGTTGAATAGCCTGCCAAATGAGGATCACAAAGAATGGGCTCTCAGACAGCTGATACCCATAAACCCATGCCCCAGTGAGACTCGGTACAAGCGGGAAATAAAAAATGGTTAAAAAGAAAGAAATGGAAGATGCAATCCTGATAGGGTACAATCTACTGTCACACAGCAGGAATAATACTTTGACCAGAGTCAGATGGACAACTCACAAGGTTGCTGATTGTTATATCAATAAAGTGAAACACACACACTGATTAATTGAGATTTAATAGTTAATTCCTAGAAGCTGCTAAAACATAAATATGTTTAAGAAAACAATCTCTGTTTGTGAAACTATCCCTCACCTTGTATGCAGTGATGGTGCTGGTGATTTGTGGTGGGACCGTCTTTCTCTCCCCATCTGCCCCCCCTCCCTCCCTTTTTGTCCCTCCCTTTCTCTCTCTCCCCCTTTCTCTCTCTCCCCCTTTCTCTCTCCCCCTCTTTCTCTCTCTCTCCCCCTTTCTCTCTCTCTCTCCCCCTTTCTATCTCTCTCTCCCCCTTTCTCTCTCTCTCTCTCTCTCTCCCCCTTTCTCTCTCTCTCTCTCTTCCCCCTTTGTCTCTCTCTCTCTCCCCCTTTCTCTCTCTCTCCCCCTTGTCTCTCTCGCTCCCCCTTTGTCTCTCTCTCTCCCCTTTCTCTCCCCCTTTTTCTCTCTCTCTCCCCCTTACTCTTCCCCTTTTTCTCTCTCCCTCCCCCTTACTCTTCCCCTTTTATTCTCTCCCCCTTTTTCTCTCTCTCTCCCCCTTTCTCTCTCTCCCCCTTTCTCTCTCACTCTCTCTCTCCCCCTTTCTCTCTCTCTCTTCCCCTTTGTCTCTCTCTCTCTCCCCCTTTTTCTCTCTCTCTTCCCCTTTCTCTCTCTCTCCCTCTTTCTCTCTCTCCCCCTTTCTCTTTCTCTCCCCCTTTCTCGCTCTCTCACTCCCCCCTTGTCTCTCGTGCTCCCCTTTGTCTCTCTCTCTCCCCCTTTTTCTCTCTCCCTCCCCCTTACTCTTCCCCTTTTACTCTCTCCCACATTTTCTCTCTCTCCCCCCCTTTTTCTCTCTCTCTCTCTCCCTCCCCCTTTCTCTCTCTCTCCCCCTTTCTCTCTCTTTCTCTCTCCCTCCCCCTTTTTCACTCTCTCTCTCTCCCTTCCCCTTTCTCTCTCCCTCCCCCTTTTTCACTCTCTCTCTCTCCCTTCCCCTTTCTCTCTCCCTCCCCTTTTTTTCTCTCTCTTTCTCTCTCCCTCCCCCTTTTCTTTCTCTCTCCCTCCCTCTTTCTCTCTCCCCCTTTTTCTCTCTCTCTCCCTCCCTCTTTCTCTCTCTCTCCCCTTCTCCCATTTTCCCTCTTCTCACTTCCCAGTTTGTATATCTTTTGAAATTCTTGTGGTTCTCTTGTTCTATTAAAATATTGTTGGCAGGGCCTTACTCCGAATGTTGTTCAGTGTTGAGTGTTGTTCCGATCAATTTGCCTCTTTAAATAAAGCAGCCTCTTTATCTGCTTTCACTCTGTCTGAATTCACCTGTGTTTCCATTTCCATAAAAACACTGAAAATTTCAACAGGTTCAATATATTATACCTTGCAGTCTAACCTCCAGGATCTTCGGGTAGGTGTGGGGAAGGGGTGAAGGACACAGTGGGTCACTGGATAACAGATAATTGACGTCAACCCTCTGGATGTGTTGGCTTGTTACAGCTTTTCAGCCTGTGTGTTCTCACAGAGGGACGGGATATTACATTTGGAGGGAATCTTTGCAATGAAAAGTGAACAATTTTGAATTACTGAGCGAAAGGCACAACTATGTATTATATATCCTAGTAAAATAATTACTCGGCTTCTGGAATTGCTTAAAGAAAGGTGCAGGGAGAACTGGTGTGGGAAATGAGAAAACACCGGGATAGGGGAGTGGCTGGGAGACAGTGGTAGGACATTGTAGGGAGAGACCAGAGGGAGCTTTACTCTGTATCTAACCCCATTTTTTTTCTTTTTTTTTTATAAGGTGGCCTTTATTCCTCAGGCCCCCTTTATATACATATTTACAGTTTTAAAATAACTTTATTAAAACCAGATAAATAAACAAAAAACTCAAATTAAAATGCCATTCTCGGCCCCATGCTGTACCTGTTCTGGGAGTGTTTGATAGGGACAGTGTAGAGGGAGCTTTACTCTGTATCTAACCCCGTGCTGTACCTGCCCTGGGACTGTTTGATGGGACAGTGTAGAGGGAGCTTTACTCTGTATCTAACCTCCGTGCTGTTTCTGTCCTGGGACTGTTTGATGGGGACAGTGTAGAGGGAGCTTTACTCTGTATCTAACCCCCGTGCTGTACCTGTCCTAGGAATGTTTGATGGGACAGTGTAGAGGGAGCTTTACTCTGCATCACTGATGACCCTTAGGTCTGGTGCTGCCCTGGAGGGGAGACTGAACTATACTCTGTGGAGGTCAGCTCCATTCAAGGCCCTACAGTTTTCCAGTCATTAATTATAACTCAGGAGGGCTGAAAGTTTAATACATGGACCCCAAACCTCAAGCAGCAAGTTTCTGTGCCAGGAGAGCTAACTAGAATAATGACCTCCGATCTACACCAACAGCAGAATCTGCTGGTTGGAGACTTGATCTGTGCTCCCAAGGTTTGTCTCTGACACTTATCCAGTGTGGCTGTAATCTTTGGTGTTACGCATAACAAAAGAGGTAACTTCACTTCACATGACATGAAGGGGGCAGTTGTCTGCAGTCACTGTTAGCTCAACTCTCCAAGGTACTGGGGAGATGGGCACTGATTATCTCCCTCATCAACACGACTCAACCTAGTTTTGAATATTAGCTCAGGTGCAAAGTGCGCATCTGCAGAGGTTGGCTGCAAACAAGCTGCGATGTTTCCATAGTCAAATAGCCTGCTGACTCTCAAAACCTAGCCCCAAATGCATAGAATGGTCACTCAGATGATGTTCTGCAGGGATCCAGTGCAGTTGTGATGGTTGCAAAGTGAGGTCAGAATTGCCAGCAGACAAGAGGGGGGTGGGGGGGGAGTCTTTGTACAAAAAAATCAAACGTGTCTGTCACCAAAATCTTGCATTGAGAGTGTTAACCCAGAGACTGACACAAGCCATCCAATACCAATTTGAGTGAAGTGTTACCTTGTTAGTCAGTGTGTACTGTTACACACTAGTAATGACACTGAGATACATGAGCCGCACAGGAGCAGCCCTGTGTGAGCTGTCGACTGTTACCTGATGAAGTTCTCACTTCTCAATCTGGATGAGTCTGAATTTGGATCCTGTGCAGATTTGCCCAGTGACAGACCAGCCTTGGGCCCTGGCCCATTCAAATTGCGGTCATAGTGTGCAAATTATACTGACGTTGGTGGTTGCACCCTATCAGAAGGGAATTGTAGATTTGAGTTTCGGATTTTTGTGAGATCCAATCGGAGCTGCGGACTCAGACGTACAGTAAACCTTTCTCATCCCTTTCTCCCCCAAGTGGGCTCGAGCTTTCAGCAAGCAATAGAAAGAGTACAAAGGTCAAACTGGGCAGACAAAAATTGATATTGAAGGGTTACCATAGTCTAGGGTTTTGTGACACACTTTACTCTTGCTTAAATACTGTCTCTAACTTTCTGTTTACTAACTCCTTCTAATTGTGTTAACTCTTTGAGGTACTGACCATTTTTTTCTCCTCTGCTTCCGCATGCTTTGTCTCTCGCACGGTCTCCTAGGTAACAGAATGGAGGTAACAGTGACCATGCTTCCTCTGTGCCCCGTCCCTACCTGACCCTGCCCTCTGCAGAAGCAGCGGTAGTGATCTGACTGCATGTCCGTGCTTCAGCAGTTGTGCAGGACTGTGTGCGTGTTTCCAGGCACTGCTTTTATCATCACACAAAAAAATTAATGATGTTTGTGTATGAGGTTAACCGGTTGTTTATGACGTCTTTCTGCTATTGTTCCTAATCTTGTGGCATGGCCAGAGGAAGATGGACGAGACTTCACCATGTGCAGGTCACTCAGATGGGAAAACAAAATCCCCTCCTCGTGTCTCGCCAGGGGAACCAGTAATGCAAATTTCTTGCTTTCAATTACTTAATGAAAGAAGTGGCCTGAGATTCTTTCCAAAGTCATTCTTTTATTTTAATCAAGTATCAGAGTCTCTCTCTACACGCAATCTCCTGAAACACTGGGATGGGAGGTCCTCACAAATACAATTTTTATCCCTATCGATGAAACCGAAAAATCTACCCGGTGAATAACTTGCATTGCAGGTCAGTCAGCACAGGGAAGGTGAATGTTGCATCAGCATAGTTTGAGATTTTTTAAAATCTCTCCTTCAGTATACATTGGGATTGTTAAGTGTTTCCGGGAGATCGTTGGGAGGGTGATGTTGATCCAATCACTTTGTGTTTCGAAAACGGTCAACATTGTTTATCTGAATGTGTTTATGCCATTGCTACACGTAGTGAGCAGAGCAATTCCCTGCCCCCAGCTCATGGTAATCATTAGGAATTAAAGCCAAACCTAGTGTCTGGCTGACGTCCCACTGCAGCTGGAGCAGTAAAGAGGTTCAACACACCCTCCACCTCACTGCCTGGATACAGGACCTGTGCCAATGTGTACTTTCCTTACACAGCCCAGTGTCTGCACACAACAACAACTTGCATTTATATAGCATCCTTATTTACTAAAACATCCCAAGGCACTTTTTATAAAACACAATTTGACACCAAGCCTCATAATGCGATATTAGAGCAGCTGACCAAATCTTGGTCAAAGAGGAAGGTTTTACAGAGTATCTTAAAGGAGGAAAGCAAAGTAGAGAGGTGGAGAGGTTTAGGGAAGAGATTCCAGGGCTTAGGGCCCAGACAGCTGAAGGCACTGATACCAATGGTGGAGTGAATAAAATCTGGGATGCTCAGGAAGCCAGAATTGGAGGAGCGCAGATATCTTGGAGGGTTGTAGGGCTGGAAGAGATTACTGAGATAGGGAGGGGTGAGGCCATGGGGGGATTTGAAAACGTGGATGAGAATTTTAAAATTGAGGGGTTGCTGGTCTGGGAGCCAGTGTAGATCAGCGAGCACAGGGGTGATGGATGAACAGGAGTTGGTGCGAGTTAAGAGCTTTGGATGAGCTCAAGTTTACAGAGGGTAGAATGTGGGAAGAAATGATAGAGAACAAGCCTAGAGTGGGAACTGATGTCCCAGAAGTTAGACCAGAATTATAAAAAGTACCGAGCACCTGTGGTCCAATGGCTGTGGGACTGGGATAAAGTTGAAGGGTGACCTAATTGGGTCAAACACTTGACCATTCATTTCTGAGACCAGTTCCAAATCCCTGCTGGACACGCTGACACACGAGTCTACACACTGCCCGATGTCTGTAAAAGCAAGTTAATTTGGAACTGGTCCTAGCAGAATTCCTGGTGAGCATAAGCTAATCCTGCAGAAATGCCTGGAATTTGGCAAAGTTGGTGCTGAAGTGGTGATGTGGTTACTAGGTTTGGTGCAGCTGGGGAGGTGGTGGTGTAGTGGTAATGTCACTAGACTAGTAATCCAGAGCCCAGGCTAATGCTCTGGGGACATGGGTTCGAATCCCACTACTGCAGATGGTGTAACTTAAATTCAATTAATAAGCCTGGAATTTAAAACCATTGTGAATTGTTGGTTCCATCTGGTTCACTAATGTCCTTTAGAGAAGGAAATCTGCTGTCCTTACCTGGTCTGGCCTACATGTGACTCCAGACCCCACAGCAATGTGGGTGACTCTTAAATAAAAAAAATGCCCTCTGAAATGGTCACTCTGATCAAGGGCGATTAGGGATGGGCAGTAAATGCTGGCCTAGCGCGTGATGCGCACAAAACGAATATTTTAAAAACTATCCGTTGTGGGCAGAAAGTTTCCCGCTTGAGAAAGAATAGTGAAGATGTTTCAAATGTTTTCATTTGGGGGGGTGGGGGGTAGGAGAATTGGGGTCCTCCAAATACTGATACATTTCTGACTATCCCTCCAACATAACTTCCAAAAGATGGAGCAGCCACCAAAGGTGGAGTAAGTCCGGTGTCTTCGAACTGTATTTATATAGCGCCTTTAATGTAGTAAAACGTCCCATGCACCTCCGCAGGAGATATCAAAATTTGATATCGAGCTGCATAAGGAGATATTAGAACAGGTGGCCTAAAGCTCAATCAAACAGGAAGGTTTTCAGGAGTGTCTTGAAGGATGAGAGAGAGAGGCGGAGAGGTTTAGGAAGAGCATCGCAGAGCTGAAGGCACGGCCACCAATGTGGGGGGCGAAGGAAATCGGGGATGAGCAGGAGGCCAGAATTGGAGGAGCGCAGAGGAATGTAGGGCTGGAGAAGGTTACAGAGAAGGGAGAACCGTGGAGGGATTAGAACACATGGATGAGAATCTTAAAATCGAGGCAGGTGCGCAAGAGAATTGGAGCATGAAGTATCTCCCACCCTTGGTGGTCAATAATCAGGTGACCCGGCAAACTTTGTGGGATGTCCTCATCGATCTCAGTTTGAGAAGCTATGATGTAGAGGAAGGTCTAAACTGTGTCACCTGTAATGTGTAATTCCTTGGGGCTGACCATTTCAAACAAAGCTGATTCCTATTCCCAGATTCAAAGTCCTCTGCCTTGAGGACTCACAGCAGAATATTTACTGTGTGTGTTCAGGGTGTTAAATCTTGTCAGTTGGACTGTAATGATTAGACTGGGATGGAATGGGACTGAATGATGTGCTTTCAGAGAACTGGCATAGGCACAAAAGGGCCAAATGGCCTGCTAGTGTGGTAAAATTCTATAATTCTGTGAACAAAACAATACCATTTGAGGTGGGGTTTTTTCCCACCCAGATTTTCTCCTTTATCTGCTTACTGTTCCTGGGACCCAGTTCCACAGGCACTGGAAGCTGTTCTGCACCTCACTCAAGTGGCCATTTTACATGAATCACCTGAAACAGCGAAAGTTTGACAAGCTATTTGACTATGGTGTGCAACCATATTCTGTGCCCCTCCCCGACTCCATCTGATGTCGACACGCCCGGGGCCACTGACTATTTATTGATCAGGAGTGACCAATTTTTTTCTGCAGCCTAACTTGGGAACTGAGGTGCACAGTCCCACCCTGCCCCCACTGAGAGCAACTAACTAAGCATAGACTGAAAGGCCAAAACAACAACTTACATTTATATAGCACCTTTAAAGTAGTAAAATATCCCAAGGCACTTCACAGGAGGGTTATCAAACAAAACATGGCACCGAGCCACATATTCAGACAGGTGGCCAAAAGCTTTGTCAAAGAGTTGAGTTTTAAGGAACGTCTTAAAGGAAGAGAGAGGGATAGAGAGGTGGAGAGGTTTAGGGAGGGAATTCCCAGGTAGCTGACGGGCATGGTTGCGAATGGTGGAGCGATGAAAATCAGGGATGCGCAGGAGGCCAGAATTGTGGGAGTGCAGAGATCTCGGTGGGTTGTGAGGCAGGAGGAGTTTCGAGAGATAGGGATCTTCTGGTCTGTATGGATTACCTTTACCCAATGTGCTGCATCTATTCTCTCAGTCATAGGGAGACAATCCAGGTGTCTGTTAGCGAAGTGTCACATACTTGGCGTCAGAGGCTAAGTGAGAAATAATTTAGCTGCCATCAGTATTATTTAAATAGTAACTCTTTTGAGTATAACAAACACACACACACTCACACACAAACACACACAAACACACACACACACACACACACCCTGACACACACCCTGACACACACACACACACCCTGACACACACACACACACCCTGACACACACCCTGACACACACACACACACACACACACACACACACACACACACACACACACACACACACACACACACACACACACACACACACACACACACCCTGCTTCCCCCAAGAAGTTGTCTGGGGAGAGGTGCGTATTATACACAAAGGGTGTATTGTATTTGAAAATTTATGGCATTTTTGCCATATCGTTGCTTTGCAAAGTTGGAAGATATCCAAGCAAGTGAAGGAGTATCGGCTAATGTTGGGATGGGTTGAGCTTGGATCACCTTTGAGACTCACAGCTATTGTGCACTCCATTTCACACAAAAAAAAATCCTGAGTTCCCATGTGCCCGGAGAGTGCGAGGGGAAGGGCTTACTTTAACTTGGAAGAAAAAGCGGTAGAATTCAACATCAGGCCTTTAAAGATTATGAAAGAGTTTGATAGAGTAAGCATAGAGGGGATGTTTACACTTGAGAGAGAGTCCATCACTATATTATAGTCACTTGTAAATTCCATAGGGAATTCAGGAGAAACTTCTTTACCCAGAGAGTGGTGAGAATGTGGAACTCGCTCCCACAGGAAGTAGTTGAGGTGAATATAAAGGGACTGGTGGTCTGAGGTGCATTTGTTTTAATGCAAGAAGTGTAGTAGGTAAGGCAGATGAACTTAGGGCTTGGATTAGTACCTGGGAGTATGATGTTATTGCTATTACTGAGACTTGGTTGAGGGAAGGGCATGATTGGCAACTAAATATCCCAGGATATCGATGCTTCAGGCGGGATAGAGAGGGAGGTAAAAGGGGTGGAGGAGTTGCATTACTGGTCAAAGAGGATATCACAGCTGTGCTGAAGGAGGGCACTATGGAGGACTCGAGCAGTGAGGCAATATGGACAGAACTCAGAAATAGGAAGGGTGCGGTAACAATGTTGGGGCTGTACTACAGACCTCCCAACAGCGAGCGTGAGATAGAGGTACAAATATGTAAACAGATTATGGAAAGATGTAGGAGCAACAGGGTGGTGGTGATAGGAGATTTTAATTTTCCCAACATTGACTGGGATTCGCTTAGTGTTAGAGGTCCAGATGGAGCAGAATTTGTAAGGAGCATCCAGGAGGGTTTTCTAGAGCAGTATGTAAATAGTCCAACTCGGGAAGGGGCCATACTGGACCTGGTGTTGGGGAATGAGCCCGGCCAGGTGGTTGAAGTTTCAGTAGGGGACTACTTTGGGAATAGTGATCACAATTCCGTAAGCTTTAAAATACTCATGGACAAAGACGAGAGTGGTCCTAAAGGAAGAGTGCTAAATTGGGGGAAGGCCAACTATACCAAAATTCAGCAGGAGCTGGGAAATGTAGATTGGGAGCAGCTGTTTGAAGGTAAATCCACATGTGATATGTGGGAGGCTTTTAAAGAGAGGTTGATTAGCGTGCAGGAGAGACATGTTCCTGTGAAAATGAGGGATAGAAATGGCAAGATTAGGGAACCATGGATGACAGGTGAAATTGTGAGACTAGCTAAGAGGAAAAAGGAAGCATACATAAGGTCTAGGCGGCTGATGAAAGACGAAGCTTTGAAAGAATATCGGGAATGTAGGACCAATCTGAAACGAGGAATTAAGAGGGCTAAAAGGGGTCATGAAATATCTTTAGCAAACAGGGTTAAGGAAAATCCCAAAGCCTTTTATTCATATATAAGGAGAAAGAGGGTAACTAGAGAAAGGATTGACCCACTAAAGGACAAAGGAGGAATGTTATGCTTGGACTCAGAGAAAATGGGTGAGATTCTAAACGAGTACTTTGCATCGGTATTCACCGAGGAGAGGGACATGACGGATGTTGAGGTTAGGAACAGATGTTTGATTACTCTAGGTCAAGTCGGCATAAGGAGGGAGGAAGTGTTGGGTATTCTAAAGGGCATTAAGGTGGACAAGTCCCCAGGTCCGGATGGGATCTATCCCAGGTTACTGAGGGAAGCGAGAGAGGAAATAGCTGGGGCCTTAACAGATATCTTTGCAGCATCCTTAAACACGGGTGAGGTCCCGGAGGACTGGAGAATTGCTAATGTTGTCCCCTTGTTTAAGAAGGGTAGCAGGGATAATCCAGGTAATTATAGACCGGTGAGCCTGACGTCAGTGGTAGGGAAGCTGCTGGAGAAGATACTGAGGGATAGGATCTATTCCCATTTGGAAGAAAATGGGCTCATCAGTGATAGGCAACATGGTTTTGTGCAGGGAAGGTCATGTCTTACCAACTTAATAGAATTCTTTGAGGAAGTGACAAAGTTGATTGATGAGGGAAGGGCTATCGATGTCATATACATGGACTTCAGTAAGGCGTTTGATAAGGTTCCCCATGGCAGGCTGATGGAGAAAGTGAAGGCGCTTGGGGTCCAAGGTGTACTAGCTAGATGGATAAAGAACTGGCTGGGCAACAGGAGATAGAGAGTAGCAGTAGAAGGGAGTTTCTCAAAATGGAGACGTGTGACCAGTGGTGTTCCACAGGGATCCGTGCTGGGACCACTGTCGTTTGTGATATACATTAATGATTTGGAGGAAAGTATAGGTGGACTGATTAGCAAGTTTGCAGACGACACTAAGATTGGTGGAGTAGCAGATAGTGAAGGGGACTGTCAGAGAATACAGCAGAATATAGATAGATTGGAGAGTTGGGCAGAGAAATGGCAGATGGAGTTCAATCAGGGCAAATGCGAGGTGATGCATTTTGGAAGATCCAATTCAAGAGTGAACTATACAGTAAATGGAAAAGTCCTGGGGAAAATTGATGTCCAGAGAGATTTGGGTGTTCAGGTCCACTGTTCCCTGAAGGTGGCAACGCAGGTAAATAGAGTGGTCAAGAAGGCATACGGCATGCTTTCCTTCATCGGACGGGGCATTGAGTACAAGAGTTGGCAGGTCATGTTACAGTTGTATAGGACTTTGGTTCGGCCACATTTGGAATACTGCGTACAGTTCTGGTCGCCACATTATCAAAAGGATGTGGATGCTTTGGAGAGGGTGCAGAGGAGGTTCACCAGGATGTTGCCTGGTATGGAGGGCGCTAGCTATGAAGAGAGGTTGAGTAGATTAGGATTATTTTCATTAGAAAGACGGAGGTTGAGGGGGGACCTGATTGAGGTGTACAAAATCATGAGAGGTATAGACAGGGTGGATAGCAAGAGGCTTTTTCCCAGAGTGGGGGTTTCAATTACTAGAGGACACGAGTTCAAAGTGAAAGGGGAAAAGTTTAGGGGGGATATGCGTGGAAAGTTCTTCACGCAGAGGGTAGTGGGTGCCTGGAACGCATTGCCAGCGGAGGTGGTAGATGCGGGCACGATGGAGTCTTTTAAGATGTATCTAGACAGATACATGAATGGGCAGGAAGAAAAGAGATACAGAACCTTAGAAAATAGGCGACATGTTTAGAGAGAGGATCTGGATCGGCGCAGGCTTGGAGGGCCGAAGGGCCTGTTCCTGTGCTGTAATTATCTTTGTTCTTTGTTCTTTGAATAATATCGATACATTTGAGGGGAAGCTGGATAAACACGTGAGGGAGAGAGGAATAGAAGGATATGCTGATAATGTGAGATGAGGAGGGGTAGGAGGAGGCTTGTGTGCAGCAGAAAACCCAGTACAGCTGTACTGTAAATTCTGTACAGTAAAATCCAGCTCCTGTTCATTATTCAGTCATCTTGCTTCCCGTTACCTCTCAGAGGGTACGAGGGGAGTGTCCGTGTCCATGGAACTGCATGTTAGCATCTTCAGGAGAGCAGAAAATCACAGGGAGTGGGGAGGGAATTGTAAGGATGGCCATGTCCCATCCTGTGATACAAAAGGCTTATACTGCGTGGAGTTCCGACATGTGAACATTGCAGGCAGAAAAAAAATAGCTGTGTCTATCAAACCTGCCCTGCCCTCTCAATGTCGGAAGCATTGTGACTTGACACTTCCTACCCCCCTTCGCAGTCATGTGATCTCCTGGGAGAGGCAAGAAAAGGGGGAGAAAAAACAAGACCAAAAAAGGGGGAAACCTGGAAAATTGCTCTCCACCCTCCTCAGGTCTTGTGACTCAGTGAGGTTTGGGAAAGGGGAATTAATCTTTGACCAGTGCAGTGGCTGGACCCTGGGTTAGTGGCAGCCTTTATCAATGGAATGGATCAATTGGGGAATGGCAAATTCTAGAATATTCCCACCAGCGATTATTGAATAAGGCAAACCAAACCTTCCCTCTCAACTCCCCGAATGAAAGATGTCCATATGGAGGTGAAATCTCGATCAAGGTCCTTCATTTGAAACACTTGTCGTTAATGTTGCATCTTTCAATTATTGGCATGTGTTTGAATGAAATCCCATGTGTCCATCAGTCAAACATATTGAATGAGGAAGCACTTGAGTTGATAATGCCTCATGAGATATCTCCAAAACACTTCACACAATGATTAGTTTGAAGAACAATGACTGGTAATGTTGGCAAACCTTTATTACTAATAGCACACAGCAGAAAAACATCCAACCACACAACGATAGATAACTTACAAAAAAAGAGAGGTCGGGAAAATTTTAGAAAAATACTTGAACAAGAAAAATGAGCAAGGCTATGGGAAAAGAACAGGGTGAGTGGGACTAATTGGATAACTCTTTAAAAAGAGCTAGCACAGATACGATGGACTGAATGGCCTCCTGTCGCCCAGTAAGATTCCAGACTTTCTTTATATGAATCGTTCAAGAGCTGAAACAAAATCTTTCTAACAACAATAAGCTCAAAATGGCATCTAGTCTCAGGCCTCTTCATGAAGCTCGCTCCCCACCCCCAAAACCCAACTCTAGTTCTCCATTCCAACCTTCTTTGGCAATACCACTGTTCTAATCTTTAGGCTTCTGCATGGCGTGGATTTGAGAAGTGTGTTTTTTTTTCTCTTTTTTTTGTTTTTGTTTTCAAATTCAGGAAAGGGTAAAGCTTGATGCTGAGAAAAGAGAAGTACAGAGACTACAATCACATTGCCATGAATTGAAGAGCCAGCTTGATAACTGCCCCGAATCAATGAGGGAGCAGTTACAGGAACACCTCAAAAGGGTCAGTTTTTCCTATCACATTGGCTTTCCGTCCCTGTGGATCGTGTGACCTCTCTGTCCCTGCACAGTGGCTGATTCCAGGTACTTAATGTCCCTGTAAAAAGGCGATTAGGAATCCTGGAATCAGAACCGTTTAAATAAGGTATTTGCGGACGTCTGTACAAAATATAAAACCCAGGAGGTTTTGGGGTAGCTAGCAATGAATCTTGCATGATTGGATAAGTGTGGCATTTTGGTGTTTTTTGGTCGATTTAAGGTTCATTTAAATGGAATCCAATTTAACGGAATGCTTTAAAAACCTGCTTTTAAAAGCACTATTAACTTTGCTTTAACATGACAATAACATACTACAACGATTTACACTCTGCATCTTTTGAAAGTTTATGTTGAAGCCTTGAACTAAATACTTTGATGGTTTATGAGGGTTCGAGACTGCAGGAGAGATTGAGTAGTTGAGCTCTTTACATCGTAGGTCAGTTGTAAACAAATTGCATCCAGATCTGCTGGGAGGGTTTTCTGCCAAGCTGGAGGATAGGAAGCAAGCTTATTTTTCCTTCTCCCTGCCGTTAAGTTATGGAATCTCTCATGACTTGTCCTAGGAAGCGGAAACTCTCGAATCTGAAGCCAAACTGTTTGAGGACCTGGAGTTTCAGCAGTTGGAGAAGGAGAGTCGGCTGGAGGAGGAGCGGGAGACAGTCAGTCAACAGCTTCAGCAGGACAAAGCTGAATACCAGCGCAGCGCCATGCGGAGAAAGGTACAGCCCCTGGCAACACTCCAACTCCCCCCTTCTTCACCCCTCCAAATTCAATAGCACTTCCTCGGCAGTAGTATTGGGCGGTGAGACCTGGGTTTGAATCCAACCCAGGCAGTGCCTTTCACAACCTCGGGATGTCTCAAAGCACTTCCTGTACTTTTTGAAATGTAGTCTGTGTTGTAATGGAGGGAAACCTGGTGGCCAGTTGGTACACAGGAAGAACCCACAAGCAGCAATGTGATAATGACCATCCTTGGAACTCTCTACCCCAGGGAGCAGTGGATGCTCAGTTGTTGAGTACATTCAAGACTGAGATCGTTAGATTTTTGATCACTAAGGGAATCGAGGGATATAGGGATCGGGCGGGAAAGTGGAGTTGAGGCTGAAGATCAGCCATGATCATATTGAAAGGCAGAGTAGGCTCGATGGGCCGAATTATGTTCTTATACCTGATCATCTGTTTCAATGATGTTGGTTAAGGGATATATCTTGTCCAGAACACTGGGGATAACTCCCCTACTCGTCTTTGAAGTTATAGCTGTTTGGCTGTGGAATCTTTTACATCCACCCGAGAGAGCTCACGGGACCTCAGTTTAATGTCTCATTTGAAAGACGGCACCTCCGACAGTGCAGCACTCAGTCAGTCCTGCACTGGATTACGGGCTCAAACATGTCTGTCTTTATTCCACAGGACAAGGTTTCTGCTTTGGAGAATCAAGCCAATCAGATCCGTTTTCAGGCTCTTCAAGAGTGCGAGAGATTGAACAGGGAGAAAAGTGCAATGATGCAGATGCTTCAGGAGGTAATGACATCTAGAATGATGCAAACGTCAGATCAGAAGGAGGACTTTTGGCCCCATTGTCCTTGTGCTGATATTGACTCCCTGTGCTACTCCTTCCAGAATGATACTGGGGCTGAAAAGGTGAAATTATGAGGCCAGATTACATAGACTAGGCTTGTAATTCCCTTGAGTATAGAAAATTAAGGAGTGATCTCATCGAGTTGTTTAAGATGATTAAAGAAATTGAGAGGGTAGATAGACAGGAACTGGTGGACGAGTTCAGAACAAGGAGGCATTAACCTTAAACCTGGAGCCAGGCTGTTCAGGGTTGATGTGAGGAAGCACTTCTTCACACAAAGGGTAGTGGAAATCTGGAACTCTCTCCCCCAAAAAGCTATTGGGGGTCAACTGAAAATTTCAAAACTTACTGATAGATTTTTGTTGGGGAAGGATATTAAAGGATATGGAACCAAGGCAAGTGGATGGAGTTAAGATACAGATCAGCCATGACCTGATTGAATGGCAGAACAGGTTGAATGGCCTCCTGTTCCGATGTTCCTTTCTAGGTGCTCTTGACCTTCACACTTGAACATTCTTTTTAATTGAATCTTTGTCTAAGCTCTTCTTAATTGGCATGTCTCTATTGCAATAGGGATTTGCAACTGAAGAGTAATATAAACTTGTGTACAAAGCAGGGGTTAAGTACCAGCTGACCAGGTGTTAGCACTTGCAGTGATCCCTCACTGCACACCCCACCAAAATATTAAATTCTTATTTCATGAGCACCTTGGTAATAAGTAAAAAATTAACAAAATGATGGGGAAAGAGCAGAGGCTTGGGCTAATGGGATAGCTCGTTCAAAAGAGCTGGCACAGGCACGATGAACCTAATGGCCTCCTTCTGTGCCATTGCATGATGGTACTGTAATGATACCTGTCTCACAGTGGGTGGTGGGAGGTTCAAGGGCAGCTGCAAGGAGAGGTGAGGTGCTGAGCAGGACTGGCTGGATGGACCAGACAGTCCTTTGCTGACTGCTGTTAATGTAACTTCCAGCAGGACGGTGGTCAGTCTGAGGGGAGAGGCCTGCCCTGGACAGTGTGCAGCATATCCCTCCAGCCTGCTGCAACGGCCTATGTGCAGGTCATGTGGTTAGTCTCTGCCTTACTGTAGTGATAATTGCGGTGGTTCACAATGTACACTTCGAAGCTTAAACCACCGTCCAATTCCATCTTGAATCTCAACCTCATGTGGCAGAATTTTCGCCACCCCTCCCCCTCCCCCACTCCCCCTCCCCCCCACTCCCACTCCCCCTCCCCCACTCCCCCTCCCCCCACTCCCACTCCCCCTCCCCCACTCCCCCACTCCCCCTCCCCCACCCACTCTCCCTCCCCCCCTCCCCCCCCCACTCCCACTCCCACGCCCCCTCCCCACTCCCACTCCCCCTCCCCCTCCCCCACCCCTCTCCCCCTCCCCAACCCCCTCCCACTCCCCCACTCCCCTCACCCACCCCCACCCCTTCCCCCACTCCCCCTACCCCCCACTCCCCACTCTCCCCCCCCCCCACTCCCCCTCCCCCACTCCCCCTCCCCCACCCCCACTCCCCCTCCCCCTCTCCCCCCACCCCCACCTGTCCCCGATGGGGGCAAGCACGGAGGTAGGCGAGCGTGAAAATTTGCCACCCCCATGCCATTTTCCCAGATGTGGGATGGGGGTCGGCAGGGGTGGCCAATTAAGAGGAATTAAAGCCTATTGTCTGGGACCCAAAGAGGCATCAGGGACGAGGCCATCTGCCTGAAGATGGCCTCTCAGTGGCAAGTCATGGGGCCAGCACTCTAGGCAATCTTTGAGGCCCAATCCCCCCCTCCCCCCCCAACAGTCACCTGCCTGGTTACAGCTCTGGCTGCAGACCACCCTGTGGAGGGATTTCCCCTCCAAGTTGATGGCCCAGCTGCTGATGGCATTTTTTAATTTGAAAGTTTAAAAAGTTGGATAGAGGGTGCCTCAAGACAAACACCCACTTTCCCTTTCTTACCTGAAAAGGGGCTCTGCTGCCCTTTCCAAGCTGGAGGGCCTCCTATTGGCTTTCCAAAGCCTGACCATTGTCCTTAATTGGATGGCGAGCCTTTGGCCTCTAATTGGCCAATTCGGGGAAAATCACTGCCGGGTGACTGTATCTCCACTCACTGTGGGGTTTTGACCCCCATTTGACCCCAACGTCAGGGTCCCGATCCAAAACCCAAAATCCTGCCTAAGGTGTTTAATGACACCTTTCTTCTAATTTTCAAAATGTGTTCCTTCCTAGGAAAAAGACAAACTCACCAATCTGGAAAAGCAATACTTCTTGGTGACTGGAGGCAAGACCTTTTCCAAAGGCTCAACAGCATTAAAAGAGGTGAAACAGTCTATGTTATTACAGTTTCTATTTGTTGGGCCCTGGATATTGGATAATGATGGCACAAAAGTGCATTTACAGAGTGCTTTTTTCAGTCAAAACAGCTCATAGTGCTTTCCCACATGCTGTGAATTACTTGTGAGGTGCACTGACCTGTTATACAACAACGTATAATTATACAGTGCCTTTAACACAATACAATGTTCCAAGGCACTTCACAGGAGTGTTGTATAAACAAAGTATGACACCGAGACACAAAAGGAGATATTAGGTTAGATGATCAAATGCTTAGTTAGAGAGGTAGGTCTTAAGGAGTAAAAACAGAAAGTGCCGGAAATACTCAGCAGGTCAGGCAGCATCTGTGGAGAGAGAAGCAAAGTTAACGTTTCAGGTCGAGGGATGATAGGTGAATGTGACATGGTGCAAGTTAAGACACGGGCAGAGGTTTAGATGACCTCAAGTTTACGGAGAGTACAATGTGGGAGACCAGCCAGGAGAGTGTTACATAAGGAAACAGCCAGTATGGTTGCTGCAATGCTGTAAAGGCCCTGTTTAAAGAGCTAAACAGTGGCCCTGTTTGGACCGCTATCAAAATTTTTCCTGCTCACTCCACTTTATTAATTTCAACTGAAATCTCTTGTGAGCTATTTTTCTGCCCCCCCCCCCCCCCCCACCTCTCCCTCACCTTTCCCATCTCCTATGGCTTTCCATCAGTTTCTCTGAGGGTTTGGAGACTTTCCCAAAGAGTTTTGACACTATCTTTGACACATCACCTTGTGCATTCAAGAAATTCTAGCTTGCAAGCCCCAAATTCCTGACAGCTTTCAGTCTAATATAGCATTGGAGCCACATGCTGTATTTAACCTTTTGATCCTCAGTATTCAGATCTACACCTTCACAAGATACAGTCTGCTTCCGACAATAAGCTGTGCCTTTTTAAACGCTGAATCTCTGTTTCAGTCCCTCTCCAGGATTGCCGATAAACACCAGTAAATACTTGAGGTGTTTCAGGAGAAACGTACAGTTCTTTAAGAACACAACAAAGTGGGAATACGACATGCCATTGGGACTCAATAGCAAACAGTAACAGAGTAAAGGGAGTTAGTCTGTTGGAATGGCATTTAATGGGGATTCTGTACAACGATGGAATGGGGTGGGATTTATCCCATTGGAATTAATTTCAACAGGAGCAAAAGGGAAATCTGGAGCAGTTCATGTAATACTTTAATGCCTCACAGCTGATGACAACTCCAGAGTAAATGTGCCAGATTTGTTAATATTGGGGTCAGGAAGATATGAGGGTGGGGACGGGGGTGGGGGAAGGGCAGTGGGGTAGAAGCGGAGGGGTGAACTGGTCCTTGCTGGTAGCGCAGAAATGCTCAACAGCGAATCAGACGCTCGTTTTAGACCCTGTCCGGAGTCAGAAAGTAAATTGGCTCAGTGTAAAACGGGCCTCCGATTGGCTATCGCCCTTTGTCGTGCTACTGGAGCAAATTTTGCCTCCAGGGTTTTTTGAGACTAGGTTTCCCGAGATTAGCCATTCCAAGTGTAGCAAGTGTAGTTTGTTGCCAATACGTTTTGTATGTCCAGAGCTGATGGCACCAAGTGCAACAGCTTCTGCAGTGTAGCTGTTTTTGTAATTAAAGTGATCCTTGTCTTCAATTAAGAAAGGTCTTTTGAATTATTTCTTGACTTTTCTCTGTGCTGATAAATATTACATTTTGCCGGAACACGAATCACTAAGACTTAATGCAGAATAAATATCATTGATGAAATCCTAAAGATGCTTAATTTCCTCCTGTAGACAGAACTTAATGTGTTTATGTAAAGTTCTGTTTAAAATGAATGGGATTAGTGACCTCCATACAATGGATGCAGGGAGTTTAATACTTCATCCGGTCCTTCAGAGAGAAAATTAAACTGCAACATGTTGAAAAACAAATCTTTATGAACTTCAAACAGAATAATTAAAAGAGAATTATAGAATATTCCATAATTTGAATTATTTCTTCAGGGAAGTTAATGGCTAGCTCTTTCAAAGAGCTAGCACAGGCACAATGGGCTGAATGGCCTCCTGTAAGATTATAAATCCTCATCATGGAGATGGCAGAATAGAATCACATTGTATGTACAGCACAGATACAGGCCATTCGGCCCAACAGGTCCATGCTGGTGTTTATGCTCCACATGAGCCTCCTCCTAATCTCCGTCATCTCACTTTACCAGCATATCCTTCGGTTCCTTTCTCCCTTGTGTTTATCCATTATCCCCTTAAATGTATCTCTGCTATTCACCTCAACTACTCCCTGTAGTAGCAAGTTCCACTTTCTCATCACTCCCTGGGTAAAGAGTAAAACATTTCAGGTTATTGTGAAGTTATCTGTGAACTTCTGTTGATTACTTCTTTAATAATGGTTTCATACACAAGATGCTGCCTAGTGTGACTGAAAACATGCAAACACAAAGTTAAATCCCTGATGCTTGCTGTATAGTCTGGAATACTAGTTAGTACAGAATCACCCCCAGTTGCTCAGAGGGTATGTGCCCCCCCCCCCCCTTGCTGTGGTACTGAGTCAGATAGGTCCCAGGTTCAATCTCTGGTTGGTCCTGAGTAAACTGCAGTTGGCTTATACATTGGAAGGGAAAAATTCCCTCCATTCCCTTTGCTCCATCTCTTCCCACCCTCCTTCCATGTCCCACCCTCCTTCCATCCCCCTCCATCCATCTTTCTTCCTCTCCCTCTGTCCCTCCCTCTCCCTCCATCCCCCTTCCTCTGTCTATCTTTCCCCCTCCCTCTCCCTGCATTCACCTTCCCCCATCTTTCTATATCCCTCCCTCTATCCGCTACATCCTTCTCCCTCCATTCCTCTTCCCTTCCATCTCCCTCTCCTCCATCCCCCCCCCTTCCCCACTTCTCCTCCAACCTCCTCCCTCCTCTCTACCCCAGTTGACTGTCTGTGTGCAGAATGTGAGGCCTTTTGTGGTTGAGAAGCCCACTAACGTTCACAAATGAAGAATTGATGTGGTACCCAAGGGCAGCCAGTGCTTGTAGAAACATATCCAGTATGAGAGATCACCAGCAGAGAGGAGGGAAGGAGAGAAATTAACAGTGGGGGTTTGTGGAAGTGGAAGAGTTAATAGTGTGGTGTTCAATAAGTGAACCAACTCTGGAGCTAATGAAACATTAGTCCTTTACAAAAATATTCTGAATTAATTTGGTACACGCATTTCATTTTCATTCATTGCTATGCTACTTCAACCTTTGCCCTTTGAACAGGAAATGCTTCACATCACAGAGCCTAGCGACATGTTAGAGGAGACTAAACCCCAGCATTGCTTACCAGGAAAAGCAGCTTCTCTATCCCCCTCTCCTTCCACCCCAACGTGCCCCAAGATACAGGAGGTAACCACACTAACACTTACTGCATGTTTCGTGTTTGTTTTAAAAAGAAAACCGCTTGTGTTCACTCCGACGCTGACACTGATAATCAATGGAAGACTCACTGCGTAAAGGACTGAATAGTGCAATGTGTTTGAACATTATCCTCTTATTTCAAGGGCCTGGAATCTCAATCACAGAAGATTAGTGTTGCCAACTCTGGTTGGATATATTCCTGGAGGATTCATCACGAGACCTCTTGCCTTCAACTGCCTCACACAGCCAAATAGCCTTTTTTCCCTCTATTGAATATTTTTATAACTAACAAAACAAAATGTTCAAACAAACATTTAAAAAAAAGGATGCTTTTGTTTTCATCACCCAATGGTCTTGTGCTTGCAGCAGTGCCTGGGAGATTATCTTTAATCCTTGAAGACTCCAGGACAATCCTGGAGGGTTGGCAAGCCTATTGAAGTCTCTTTGCTGATCTGGTTTTTCTTTCACAGTAGATCAAGAATTGAGTTTAGGGCGACTACTCTTGATTGAGTTCATCTACTTTCGTACTCTTCCCAACATTGGTGATGGTTGTCAGTTTGGGTTTTAAAGTACATTTCTCATGTTGCCCGGATACCAAATCCTGTTCCCCTATCACCCCTGTGCTCACTGATCTGTATCGGCTGCTGGCCTGGCAACGTCTTGATTTAAAAATTCTCATCCTTGTTTTCAAATCCCTCCATGGCCTCGCCCCTCCCTATCTCTGCAATCTCCTCCAGCTCTACAGCCCCCCAAGATCTCTCACTCCTCCAATTCTGGCCTCTTGAGCATCCCCGATTTTAATCGCTCTCTGCCTTCAGCTTCCTGGGCCCCAAGGGGGAGACGGTGGTGTAGTGGTAATGTCACTGACACTTGTAATCCAGAGGTCCAGGCCAATGCCTACCACAGCAGCTGGTGGAATTTAATTTCAATTCATTAATAAGTTCAATTAATTAATTAAAAAATCTGGAATTGAAAGTTAGTCTCAGTAATGGTGCCATGAAACTATCATCAATTGATGTAAAAACCCATCTGGTTCACTAATGTCCTTTAGGGAAGGAAATCTGCTGTCCTTACCTGGTCTGGCCGACATGTGAGTCCAGACCCACAGAAATGTGGTTGACAATGTGGCTCTGAATCAAGGGCGATTAGGGATGGGAAACAAATGCTGGCCTTGCCAGCGACGCCCACAGCCCATGAAAGAATATTTTTTTAAAAGCTCTGGAATTCTCTCCTTAAACCGCTCCACCTCTCTTTCCTCCTTTTAAGACGATCCTTAAAACTGGCCTCTTTGACCAAGCTTTTGAATGCCTGTCCTAATATCTCCTCATGTGGCTCGGTGTCAAATTTTGTTTTGAGAACACTTCTGCGAAGTGCTTTTGGGCATTTTACTACGGTAAAGGCACCACGTGAATGCAAGTTGTTGTTGTTGTTGTTGTTGTTGTTGCACAGAGGTTGTTTTGAACTTCACCTGGCCTGAGTTCCATATTGCAGAGTCGTAGAGCAGAACAACAGTAGCACACTTGAGCCAATCCCCACAATATAAAGGATTTCACTGATTTGCATGTGAACAGTCATAACTCCATTGAGGGTTGGTCTTATTGCTATCAACGGATGGACAATGGTGGAGTGATCGTAAAAGGTTTCATTACATTTAGGGCGGCACAGTGGCGCAGTGGTTAGCACCGCAGCCTCACAGCTTCAGGGACCTGGGTTCAGTTCTGGGTACTGCCTGTGCGGAGTTTGCAAGTTCTCCCTGCGACCGCGTGAGTTTTCGCTGGTTGCTCCGGTTTCCTCCCACATGCCAAAGACTTGCAGGTTGATAGGTGAATTGGCCATTATAAATTGCCCCTAATGTAGGTAGGTGGTAGGGAATATGGGATTACTGTAGGGTTAGTATAAATGGGTGGTTGTTGGTCGGCACAGACCCAGTGGGCCGAAGGGCCTGTTTCAGTGCTGCATCTCTAAATAAAAATAAATCAGTTATTGAATCACATTTTTGTAATTGAATACATTGGATTATTTATTGTTACCATAGTTACATAGAACTCACAGCCCAGAAACAGACTATTCAACACAACTGGACCTAGCAAGTGTTAATGATCCATATCCTTCTACCCTCTTCATCTCACTCTATCAGCATATCCTTTCTCCCTTATGTGTTTATATAGCTTCCCTTTTATACTGTTGGCCTCAGCCACTCCCTGTGGTGGCAAGTTCCACATTCTAACCACTCTCTCGGTAAAGAAGTTTCCCCGGAATTCCCTATTGGATTTATTAGTCACGATCTTATCTTATGGCCCCTAGTCATAGTTTCCCCCACAAGTGGAAACATTTTCTCCGCATCTACCCTGTCAAACCCTTTCATTACCTTAACCACCCTATCAGGTCACCTCGCAGCCTTTTCTTTTTTCACGGAAAGAGCCCCAGCCTGTTCAGTCTTTCTTGATAGTTGTAACCTCTCAGTTCAGGATACTTATAATAAACATAATTATGTGAAAAAAACTCTCAGAATGCACACTCAGGAAATGGTTACCAGATCTTTTCTGCCGCTTTTTCCAATTTTCTTTCCGTCTCTCCTGAAACTGCTGACTCTTGGGAAGAAGTACAGTTCCCTGTGCTGCTGCTGCTCCTGCCAGTTGGCCACGCTCACTGTGTCAGTCCGGATGTTAACCCACCAATTGAACAGTGAGGCCAGTACATCGTGTCCTGATGTTCACACATCTGCATGTTAGGACTCAGAGCATTGACTGATCGTTTTTTTCCCTCTTTAGCCAGGGTCTCTGAGGTCACGATCTTGCATTTTCTTTTCTATTACATCCGTCTGGCTCTTTATTTCTATGCCAGATGTATTTGGCACTACTGAATGAGTGATTCTCGCAACAAAACGTCTACAACACCCACAACTGCCGTCTTTCTCTATTTCCCTTTCCATTTGCTATTGTTTGCTATTCAGTCATCGACTGCTGATGACATCATCAGAGAACTGGGTGAGAGGTATAGGACCAGGAAGAGGCCATTCAGCCCCTTGAGTCTGTTCCGCCATTCAATAAGATCATTGCTGATCTATATCTTATCTCCATCTGTCCACCTGGGTTCCATAATCTTTTAATACCCTTGGCCGAACAAAAATCTGTCAATCTCAGTTTTGAAATTTTCAATTGACCCCAGCATCAACAGCGTTTTGGTGGAAAGAATTCCAGATTTCCACCATCCTTTTGTGTGAAGTGCTTCCTGACATCGCCCATGAACGGCCGATCTCTGGTTTAAAAAGAACCAACATTAATTAACATTAAAAAACCCAACAGTGTGTGCTAGGCGGAAACAATCATCAGCCAAGGGATGTTTCAATATTGAAGGAAGTTGTCCTGAATTTTTCAACTCTTTAAGTTGAAGGATATTAAGGAATCGTTCATGGAGACTGTGCTCTCTGTGCAGAGACTTGCGAAACAGAAGCTTGGGGACTGGAGTTGGATCATAGTAATGTCCCCCTTGTCTCTGGCCAAACTCAAATCCAGCAAGGCTTTGCACTGCAAGTGAAGTATCCCTGAACTTGCCTTTTGTTTCCATTTCAAACATACAAGGCAGGATTTTAGCTGGGGTTTTCTGAAACCCTGCTGAGAGGTGGGTCAGAAACCTGCGCTGTGTGGGAAACAGTCACTCATATTTTCCCTCGGGCAGCATTTAATGGCTAGAGGGTGGGCTTGACGTCCAATTAAGGACGTTGGGCGGGCTCTCAATGATGGAGGGCCAATCAGAGGCCTTCCAGCTTGAAAGGCTGCAGTGGAAGGTATGTAAGTGAGAGGATGCTTCAAAATGGAGGCACGCTGTCTCCACTTTTTTCAATTTAAATAAAAAGTACGGCCTGCACTCAAGTAGATAGGGAGGGTCTCTAGGTCTGCTTTAAGTACTGGCCCTTCTCCGGTCTGTCACCGGGGAGGACACCTCCAAGCAGTAAGCTGGCCCCCGCCACCTGCCGGAACCCGCAGGCTAACTGGAAAATCCCTGTCTACCTTCTTTAATTGGCCTTAAGTAGCTCTTAATTACCAGGATTGGCTACCTGCCGGATAGCCCTGCTGTTACCCCTCCCCCAATCTCCATCCATTCGCATCTCCAGGAAAATGGCCTGGAGGTGGATGGAGCTGGAGAACTGGCACACAGACCGGCAGTGCTGTTTTTAACACCTGCCTGCCGCTGATCCTGGCCCCAGAAAATCAAGCCCACGGTGTCAACACCTAACACTCCCAGGACAGCTACAGCACGGGGTTAGATACAGAGTAAAGCTCCCTCTACACTGTCCCCATCAAACACACCCAGGACAGCTACAACACCCTGGAGGTGGATCCGAGCGATGCAGTCGAGAATGTGAAGGCTAAGATCCAGGATAGAGAGGGGATCCCCCCCGGATCAGCAGAGTTTGATCTTCGCTGGGAAGCAACTGGAGGACGGACGAACCCTGTCTGATTACAACATCCAGAAAGAGTCGACTCTACATCTGATGCTGCATCTGAGGGGTGGTGTTCGGGACCCCACCCTCCGAATCCTTGCTCAGAAGTACAACTGCAACAAGATGATCTGCCACAAGTGCTATGCCTGTCTGCTCCCTCGTGCATCTAACTGTCGTAAAACCAAGTGTGGCCACACAAACAACCTGCGTCCCAAGACGAAGTTGAAGTAAATGTTGAGAGGATGTACTGCTCCTGTTAAACTTGTGTTTGTGCTAAATTTCCAATAAAAGTGCACATTGCATCAAAAAAAATGGGTTAGATACAGAGTAAAGCTCCCTCTACACTGTCCCCATCAAACACTCCCAGGACAGGTACAGCACAAAAAAAAGGGGGAAAAAAAACGGGGTTAGATAAAGAAAAAAAAATGGGGTTAGATACAGAGTAAAGCTGCCTTTACACTCTCCCCATCAACCACTCCCAGGACAGGTACAGCACAGGGTTAGAGTGAGGAAAAAAAAACAGGTTAGACATAGAGTAAAGCTCCCTCTACACTCTCCCCATCAACCACTCCCAGGACAGGTACAGCACAGGGTTAGAGTGAGGGGAAAAAAAGAAAAAAAAAACGGGTTAGACATAGAGTAAAGCTCCCTCTACACTGTCCCATCAAACACTCCCAGGGCAGGTACAGCACGGGGTTAGATCCAGAGTAAAGCTTCCTCTACATTGTATCATCAGTTGCCCATCCACCACCTTAAATATCCACACCCTCACTGTGTCTGCAGTGTGTACTCTCTACAGGATGTGCAACTCGCCAGGGCTTCTTTGGCGGCATCTCCCAAACCCGCAACCTCTGCCACCTAGAAGGACAGGGACAGTAGTCATGTCCATGTGCCCCCCAAGTTGCATCCCATCCTGACTTGGACAAATATCGGCCATTCCTTCAAAGTCGCTGGGTCAAAATCATGGAACTCCCTTCCAAACAGTACTGTGGCCATACCTTCATCACATGGACTGCAGCAGTTCAAGAAGGCGGCTCACCACCACCTTCTCCAAGGCAACTAGGGACGGGCAATAAAAGTAATGCCTGCATTCCAAGAATTAATTTTAAAAAGCGTGCCATAGCACCAACCCAATAACAAAGCTCCATATTGTACCAGTTTCTCACACCAACCTTTCTGCATTGTCTCTAAGTCAAATTGCCGATCTGGAGCCCAGTTTGGGGCAGTTACTTTGGGCTCATGACAAATAGGAACAGGTTAAAACTACTCAAAATACTTTGACTTGAAGCCGTAAACTGCTCTTGGAGACAGGATCTCCAACCTATCAGCCTGGGTTAGATTCAAGCCCAGGTCATAATGGTGAATTATCAGTGTTCTAACACATTACACCATCCAATCTCTTGGGTATTGTCACTTTTACCTAGTCTGTTACTAGCCTGTTAATGCAAAGCAGAGAACTAACACTTCTAAACCAATTCTCTTAATTATACCATGAATATTCCCTAGCTAAATTAATGTCAATAATTAATTGTAACATTCTTTATAAAAGGATGTTTCAGTTTTTATGTTCATGGTACATGAGCCTCGCTGGCCAGGCCAGCATTTATTGCCCATCCCTAATTGCTCTTGAGAAGGTAGTGGTGAGCTGCCTTCTTGAACTGCTGCAGTCCATGTGTGGTAGGTACACCCACAGTGCTGTTAGGAAGGGAGTTCCAGGATTTTGACCCAACGACAGTGAAGGAACGGCGATATAGTTCCAAGTCAGGATGGTGTGTGACTTAGAAGGGAACTTGCAGGTGGTGGTGTTCCCATGTATTTGCTGCCCTTGTCCTTCTAGGTGGTAGAGGTCGTGGGTTTGGAAGGTGCTGTCAAATAACCCAAAAAAAAACGTAATTGTTGTTATGATGATGCACACGACAACAGCTTTAGGCCAAGTCTTAACAAGTGAATTTAGAAGATCTGACATCAGCTACAGAGAGAGAGAGAGCTTGTTTATGTTGTATCCGGTCAGCAGCTGCTCAGTGAATACAGGAATTCATTGTAATTGGTAACAGTAGGAGCTCTAACAAAGAAATCAGCACAGCTCTAACAGTATGGTTTTTGGAAAATTACACTCATTGTGGAACTGAATAGTAATTGCGTTGTTATTTTAGGGATTAATTGAAAATGGTGATGGACAGAGAAGAAAAAAGACATTATTCCTGGCAGCTGTATTATATGCTAGGCTTGAGCCATTGTCTTCAAAAATAAGGACATTTTCATCAACTGTTACATAGGAACTGCAGGCCACTCAGCCTCTCAATCCTGTTCCACCTTTCATTTAGATTGTGGCTGTATCTCAACTCTATTTTCCTACCTTTGCCTCATATCTGTTTGTATCCTTACCCAACAAAAATCAATTGAATTAAAAGCAAAATACTGTGGATGCTGGAAATTTGAAATAAAAACAGAAAGTGCTGGAAAAACTCAGCAGGTCTGGCAGCATCTGTTGAGAGAGAAGCAGAGTTAACGTTTCAGGTCTATTGATCTCAGTCTTGAACGCTCCACGTAATGCAGCCTGGTTAAGAAATATCTAGAAATGAATTGGGCACCAGCTTTTTGAAACTATTTCCAACTCATTTCTCAATTCTCTCCAAATGCCAGTGCCTTTGCCTCAGGTACTGTGGTTACCAGAAGTTATCACATTACGTGACCATTCTTCAGCTGCAAGCCCAAACAGGGATTGTAAGCAGGCTGTTCAACTGTGGAGGCCATCACAGCTGAGCCTGATCCCATCTTCACACAGTCTATGCACATGTGTAGCTGTCAGCACTGGGCTGTAATCAGGACCCTCCCTTGGGGAGTTCTTCCCTGTGATGATTTAACCTGTCCCAAATCGCCCACTTTCCAGACTCACGTGAAGCATGCCCACTTACCAAAGGCAAAGCTTCAATTTTAAAAATCATATCCTTGTTTTCAAATCCCTCCATGGTCCCGTTCCTCCCTTTCTCTGTAACCTCCTGAGAACTCCGCAGTCCTCCAATACAGGCCTCTTGCACATCCCCGATTTTAATTGCTCCAACATTAGTGGCCGTGCCTTCAACTGCCTCGACCCCAAGCTCTGGAATTCCCTCCCTAAACCTCTCCACCTCTCCCTCCTTTAAGACTCTCCTTAAAACCTACCCCTTTGACCAAGCTCTTGGTCAGGTGCCCAAATCTCTCCTCTGTGGCTCGGTGTCAAAGTTAGTCTGATGATATCCAATGAAGCACCTTGGGACATTGTACTACGTTAAAAATGCTATGGAAATGCTTGCTGCTGTTGTTGTTGTAGTTGGATGTCTGGCAACCATAAACTCATCCTCGGTTGGATTTGTCACCCATTGACTATAATTCTGTGTCCCAGTAAGAGTCAGCATCTTCAGGAAAGAAGTCAAACCTTCAGGGAAAAATGAATTTTTTCACTGCTTAATTCTCCTTAAATGGGGAATTTTAAATTGTTTTCCAATCTATAAGAGAGCCGTCTTAAATTCAGCAACCAACATCACCTCTTAATCTACTCAGCTAAAAATGATTGAGATTTCTTCCCCTTCTATTGTGTTATACTTTTGAAAGCAGCAAGCTCTTGCTCTACTTCATAGTCTTAATCTTTTTTGCTCTGTCTCTTTGCCTTACATTGCTCTTTCATTTTAGGAGTATATGAAGCTGACTGACGTATTTAAGTTCTACAGTGACATATACGGCACAAGCCCTGATGCTCCATTCTCTGCTTCCGCACTGCGTTCTCTGCCGATTACTGTACCTCCGTCAGCCCATGAGGTACATGCTTGCCAGCACGCTTTGTATTTACTGTCCATGCTATAGGTTGGCTGCCTTCCTCCATATCTTAACTGCAACTCTTTCATCAGACATTTAAAGATTCAGCATTCACCTTTTGGTTAATAATCCATGACACCAGTCATTGTTAGGCACAGCCAAAGAGTGGACATTACAATTGGGCATCACAGAAAGGATCCATATTAGATCCATGTAATAGAATTAAGGATTGGTGCAGTAGTTATGTCGAGCCAGTAATTCATACTGTATGGAATATTTACAGTACAAGGCACATCCAATGTAGTATTCAAAGGTAAAGGTACTCCCGGTGTAGTATTAGAGGGTAAAGTTTCTCCGGTGGAGTATTAGAGGGTAATGTTTCTCCCAGTGAAGTATTAGAGGGTAAAGTTTCTCCGGTGTAGTATTAGAGGGTAAAGTTTCTCCCAGTGAAGTATTAGAGGGTAAAGTTTCTCCCAGTGTAGTATTAGAGGGTAAAGTTTCTCCGGTGTAGTATTAGAGGGTAAAGTTTCTCCCAGTGAAGTATAAGGGGTAAAGTTTCTCCCAGTGTAGTATTAGAGGGTAAAGTTTCTCCCAGTGTAGTATTAAGGGATAAAGTTTCTCCCAGTGTAGTATTAGAGGGTAAAGTTTCTCCCAGTGTAGTATTAGAGAGTAAAGTTTCTCCCAGTGTAGTATTAGAGGGTAAAGTTTCTCCGGTGTAGTATTAGAGGGTAAAGTTTCTCCGGTGTAGTATTAGAGGGTAAAGTTTCTCCCAGTGTAGTATTAGAGGGTAAAGTTTCTCCCAGTGAAGTATTAGAGGGTAAAGTTTCTCCCAGTGAAGTATTAGAGGGTAAAGTTTCTCCCAGTGTAGTATTAGAGGGTAAAGTTTCTCCCAGTGAAGTGTTAAGGGGTAAAGTTTCTCCCAGTGTAGTATTAGAGGGTAAAGTTTCTCCCAGTGAAGTATTAGAGGGTAAAGTTTCTCCCAGTGTAGTATTAGAGGGTAAAGTTTCTCCCAGTGAAGTGTTAAGGGGTAAAGTTTCTCCCAGTGTAGTATTAGAGGGTAAAGTTTCTCCGATGTAGTATTCGAGGGTAAAGTTTCTCCCAGTGTAGTATTAGAGAGTAAAGTTTCTCCCAGTGTAGTATTAGAGGATAAAGTTTCTCCGGTGTAGTATTTGAGGGTAAAGTTTCTCCCAGTGAAGTATTAAAGGGTAAAGTTTCTCCCAGTGTAGTATTAGAGGGTAGAGTTTCTCCCAGTGTCATATTAAGGGGTAAAGTTTCTCCCAGTGTAGTATTAGAGGGTAAAGTTTCTCCCAGTGTAGTATTAGAGGGTAAAGTTTCTCCCAGTGTAGTATTAGAGGGTAAAGTTTCTCCGGTGTAGTATTAAAGGGTAAAGTTTCTCCGGTGTAGTATTAGAGGGTAAAGTTTCTCCCAGTGAAGTATTAGAGGGTAAAGTTTCTCCCAGTGTAGTATTAGAGGGTAACGTTTCTCCCAGTGAAGTATTAAGGTGTAAAGTTTCTCCCAGTGTAGTATTAGAGGGTAAAGTTTCTCCCAGTGTAGTATTAGAGGGTAAAGTTTCTCCCAGTGTAGTATTAGAGGGTAAAGTTTCTCCCAGTGAAGTATTAGAGGGTAAAGTTTCTCCCAGTGTAGTATTAGAGGGTAAAGTTTCTCCCAGTGAAGTATTAAGGGGTAAAGTTTCTCCCAGTGTAGTATTAGAGGGTAAAGCTTCTCCCAGTGTAGTATTAGAGGGTAAAGTTTCTCCCAGTGTAGTATTAGAGGGTAAAGTTTCTCCCAGTGAAGTATTAAGGGGTAAAGTTTCTCCGGTGTAGTATTAGAGGGTAAAGTTTCTCCAGTGTAGTATTAAGGGGTAAAGTTTCTCTGGTGTAGTATTAGAGGGTAAAGTTTCTCCAGTGTAGTATTAGAGGGTAAGGTTTCTCCGGTGTAGTATTAGAGGGTAAAGTTTCTCCCAGTGTAGTATTAGAGGGTAAGGTTTCTCCGGTGTAGTATTAGAGGGTAACGTTTCTCCCCGTGTAGTATTAGACGATAAAATTTCTCCTGGTGTAGTATTAGAGGGTAAAGTTTCTCCCAGTGTAGTATTAGAGGGTAAGGTTTCTCCGGTGTAGTATTAGAGGGTAAAGTTTCTCCCAGTGTAGTATTAGAGGGTAAGGTTTCTCCGGTGTAGTATTAGAGGGGAAAGTTTCTCCAGTGTAGTATTAGAGGGTAAGGTTTCTCCGGTGTAGTATTAGAGGGTAAAGTTTCTCCCAGTGTAGTATTAGAGGGTAAGGTTTCTCCGGTGTAGTATTAGAGGGTAAAGTTTCTCCCAGTGTAGTATTAGAGGATAAAATTTCTCCTGGTGTAGTATTAGAGGGTAAAGTTTCTCCCAGTGTAGTATTAGAGGGTAAGGTTTCTCTGGTGTAGTATTAGAGGGTAAAGTTTCTCCCAGTGTAGTATTAGAGGGTAAGGTTTCTCCAGTGTAGTATTAGAGGGTAACGTTTCTCCCAGTGTAGTATTAGAGGGTAAGGTTTCTCCCGGTGTAGTATTAGGGTGTAAATTTCCCCAGTGTAGTATTAGAGGGTAAAGCTTCTCCTGTTGTAGGATTAGAGGGTAAAGCTTCTCCTGGTGTAGTATTAGAGAGTAAAGTTTCTCCAGTGTAGTATTAGAGGGTAAAGTTTCTCCTGGTGTAGTATTAGAGGGTAAAGTTTCTCCAGTGTAGTATTAGAGGGTAAAGCTTCTCCTGGTGTAGTATTAGAGGATAAAGTTTCTCCAGTGTAGGATTAGAGGGTAAAGCTTCTCCTGGTGTAGTATTAGAGGGTAAAGTTTCTCCAGTGTAGTATTAGAGGGTAAAGCTTCTCCTGGTGTAGTATTAGAGGGTAAAGTTTCTCCAGTGTAGTATTAGAGGGTAAAGTTTCTCCTGGTGTAGTATTAGAGGGTAAAGTTTCTCCAGTGTAGTATTAGAGGGTAAAGTTTCTCCTGGTGTAGTATTAGAGGGTAAAGTTTCTCCAGTGTAGTATTAGAGGGTAAAGCTTCTCCTGGTGTAGTATTAGAGGATAAAGTTTCTCCAGTGTAGGATTAGAGGGTAAAGCTTCTCCTGGTGTAGTATTAGAGGATAAAGTTTCTCCAGTGTAGTATTAGAGGGTAAAGCTTCTCCTGGTGTAGTATTAGAGGGTAAAGCTTCTCCTGGTGTAGTATTAGGCCTGCGAACCCATTAGAATTGCTTCTCGTGTTCTACGAAGTAGACAAATGTGTCAGACTTCCCAATCGCTTTCCACAGACTCTTGCTGAAATGTTCCCATATATGGGCACGTTGAGTCTGAGAAACATTGAGCTTGCTTCTGATGCCTTCCCTGGTTGACCAGCCAGTTGTTGCTCACTGTCTCGACTTGTGCATCAAGGATGGACACTTGCAGGAGGTGGTGCAGGATTGCCAGAGCCAGTACAACTGCAGCCTAGCAAGGGTTGGTCCCTTTGGGTGGGGAGTGTGTCAGGGGAGGTGGGGGGGGGTGGGGGTGGTGAGTTGAAATTGGGTAAGAGATTATTGTAGAAAGAATCTACATTGGACATTTTGTCAACCATTGCAATATAAATTAGTGACAAATTCACTAATAACATCATTCTGCCAATAGCTATCTTGGGTACAATTACTAGACAATCCACATATTTACAGAGTAAGCATAGGATAACTAGAGGTTATCTAGAGCATCACTGAGACATCATTAATGCTTTATTACTCCATCTTTTTCAATTATTCCATCAACAGCCTGAAAATTGGGTGAAAGAATCTGATTCCTAGTCATGAATCCTGGATGTGAAAGAACCTGGATCCAATTATCCAAGATAATTGACAAAAAAGCCGGGAGAGATTAGGAGAAATGTTTTTACACAGCAAGTTGTTGTGATCTGGAACGCGCTGCCTGAAAGGGCAGTGGAAGCAGATTCAATCATAACTTTCAAAAGGGAATTGAATAATTACTTAAAAAGAGAAATTTCTATGTCTATGGGGAAAGAGTAGAGGAGTGGGACTAATTGGATAGCTCTGTCAAAGAGCTAGCACAGCAGGGGTAATGGGCCCAATGGCCTCCTTACTTGCTGTTTGATTCTATGGTGCTTCCAAGGTTGGAGTTGAGGTGGATTTGTGGATTTGTTAGGCAGAGGAATGGGAATTTTGAGCTGCATCAAGTCTACCTGACCCGGGAAAGCGTGATGCTGACGTTGGGTGTCGCGTCTCTATCCCTCATCTTGATGACTGCCAAAGAAATGTTTAGAAGGACATCTGAGCAGGCCAAATAAACTGGCACTGTCTCTTGAAATGCAAAACAGTATCAACAGTTTGCTTTGTGTACGTAACAACATTTGAACAAGGGAATTAATATTCTCTGACAGACAATATTTGGTAGGATGAAGTGATTCAATTCAGAAGCAAAAGCCATGGTGTAGATATGCAAATAAGTGTTTATCATTTTAGAAACCTCATCCACTTTACTGCCTGAGTACCAATAAAAAGCACTTAAATGGATCTGATTTCTCACAGAGACCCCTGAGTCACACCAGTCCACCATGGAACATCAATCTGCTATCTTTATTCTGATTATAATTAGTTGGAGCCCCTCTGTGGCATATCATGAAGTGGTGACAGGGATTATCCCTGTGTGTGGTTTATCAAATCCACAGTCTCAGCCTTGTGGTAATGGGGAGGTAGCTGCACCCAAGGAAAGTTGGAGAGCAGCACACCCATGTTCCTTAGGGCCTGGACTTACATAGACTGAATGGCCTGTTACTATGCTGTAAATTCTATCAGGTCTATGCTGATGTTTATGCTCCACATGAACCTCCTCTCCCTCCACTTCATCTCACCCCATCATAATATCCTTCTATTCCTTTCTGTCTTTTTAGCTTCCCCTTAAATTTATCTCTGTTATTCACCTCAACCACTCCCTGTGGTAGCGAGTTCCACATTCTCCCCACACTCTGCTGAGTTGGTTTTATTAGTGACTATCTTATATTCATGACCCCTAGTTTAGGACTCTCCCACAAGTGTAAACACTTTCTTTATGTCTTGTTTGCGTCCTACAAGCTGCACGTCCCATGTTATCACCAAAATATTCCTGGGGATGGGTCACCACGACCTCACAGCAAGTGGCACAGGGTCTGGGACAAGCTAACGAATAAGTGAGAACAGTAAAATTTGGAATGGAGGCTGTTTGTTGCAAGGTCTCCAACTTGGATCTAACTTTTCCTCCATCTAAGACTTACCATAGACAATCTATGCTTGGGTGGGTTTTGTGGGAAGTCCCATATGTGAAGATCAGTTGTGTTGTGCTCACTCCAAGCAGCATGTAGTGGATGCTTTGCATGTTGGGTTTCAAGTTGTGTGTTTTTTTCTGTTATTGCAGTGTCTTTATTGCATGAGCATGGCCATGATTTATCATATCTTGTACGCTATTGCTATCCTACCAATGTGTAATAGTTTCCCTTCACAAGCTTCTGTAGGAATATACAAAGAGTTGAACAGAGCTCAGTCACCACTTATACTCTGCTAATGCCAAGTTTGAAAGAATCTATCTGATCTCCATTGTGAACTGTTTTTGTCCTTCTGTGTTGCATTCCCATTTTAAATGTGTTTTGTGCCCCTCGCTCTCAAACTGCTGTCAGTGATCTTCTGCAGCAAGCTGCTTGGACAGACGTGCAGAGGTAGAGACTGGCCCTTGACGTCTTTAGAATAGCACGACCCTGTTTAGCAATCAAAATCCACCCAAGACACAGTTTTGGCAGTGCTGCTGCCAATGGTTTCCCAAGGCAGGGTCTACGCTGGTCCTCAGTTGTGTCATTTTGTCATCAGTTGTAGTTACCAGGCCACAATTCCTAATATATTTTAGAAATAAATGTCAATCTCACAAAGTGTTGAGTGCAACTCCTTAAGCGTGGACTCAGAGCTTCTGCAGATCCTAGGACATCACTGCTAGATTGCAATTTGTAAATGTCACCTTTTGAAACTTCTTTGCTTGTTCATGAATGGTCGGGAGTTAACAATGGTTGCCATCAGATTAGCTTTAAGTAATGGTCTGTGGATTTCAGTCATGTGACTTTAATGGTTATTAGGTAATCCACATTGGCTAAAATACCACAAGATGTGCTGAACATCTCACCTTAAGGAGGGACGAGAAACTAGAACAGGTTGTTTCCTATGTTAACATAGGAACAGGAGGAGGCCATTCAGCCCCTTGAGCCTGTTTTGATATTCACTTAGCTCATTGGTGATCTGTGTCTTCGATCTTAGTTTTGCCATTTTCAGTTGACCCCAAGCCTCATCAGCTTTCTGGAGAGAGAGTTCCAGATTTATGTTCCACTTTATCTGAAGTGCTTCCTGACATCACCGATGAACAGTCCAATTCCAGTTTTAAGTTTATGCCCCCTCTTTCCTGTTGGTACCAAATGCCTTAGCACAATATTCTGTGATGCCCCATTCTTTCTGTTGTTCTCCAAAGCAAGGTCAGCATCCCAAGTTATTCCTTTGTTGCTACAGCCTGTGTGGGTACCTGTTACCCACTCTGACTAACTGCTGTGAAATGCACAATAGCAGTGCCCCAGCAATAACTCCTGCTCATGGCTTTACCCTCCTCATGTCTCCATAATTCCTTACTAGCTCATTTCCGTAACTAGTGAAGCCTCACACCTGCAGCAGTATGCTATACCATCAGCAACAACAAAGGGCAGTTTTAATCATGTGAAAATTCATGTATTGTTTTGCTGGTCTCCTTTCTGCATCTCCTGTGCATTAGAAGTGTTTGTGGTGTTGGATTTAGTTGCTAAATCTGCTTAGAATAATAGATAATCTTCGAACTGTTTTCAGTCAAATGTTGGTGGTTGCAACAAATTGGGGAATTTTGTAAAACAAAACAAAAAAAGCATCTAATTTATATTTTCCTCTAATTTAATTAACATGGAAACTTTTTAACTCTGTGAATCTGTTTCACAATGCTGTGTATTTTTCCGTTTGATTAATGAATTATTTCTTGTTGCCCAATGCTTTCTGCTTTCTTTGCTGTTCTCCCCAGGAGTACATTACCCTAGATCAGCTTAAGGAGTTGTACAGGAGTTCAACGGGGAGCTCTGCTCTAATCCCATTCCACATTAACACAGCTGCCTCTTCTCTGACTCTGACTGCTGAAAACTCGCTGCCCTTGCAGCCTTCATCCTCTATACTGTTCGCTGCTGAGGTTGGTATGAGGACTCAATGCTAACTTTCTCTACTCAGTGTAAGAGTTTTCAGTAGGTCACCAACTCTAACCACGACTGCCCCATCTTCCCTTTCATCCAGAAGTTTCAGTGAAAAGGCACAGAAACAGGCCATTCGGCCCTGCTGGTCTATACTGGTGTTTATGCTCCAATTGAGCTCCTTACAACCTACTTCATCCAACTCCATCGCCATATCCTTTTATTCCTTTCTCCCTCGTGATTATCAAGCTTCCCAATGAATGCATCTATTCTATTCGCCTCAACTACTCCCTGTGGTAGCAAGAGCTTCTCACCACTCTCTGGGTAAAGAAGTTTCTTCTGAATTCCCAATTGGATTAATTAGTGACTATCTTATATTTTATGCCCCCGAGTTCTGGTCTCCCCCCACAAATGGAAACATCTTCTCTACGTCTAACCTATCAAACCCCTTCATAATGTTACAGACCTCTATCAGGTCACCCCTCAGCCTTCTCTTTTCCAGAGAAAAGAGCCCCAGCCTGTTCAATCTTTCCTGATAGTTCTGGTATCACTCTCTCCAACAGTCCAAATCAAACCCTTACTAGCAATTCTCTGCAACTTCAACGGCAAATTGGCTTTATGTTGTGGTCCTTGTGTAACACAGCATCTCAGAGACTAGTTCACAAAGCAAACACTGAGGAGGGAGGGAGGCTGATAGCATGTTCAAATAGAATGGTTTTTAGGAGGTCTGTTTTTTTAAAAATTCATTCATGTCACTGGCTAGGCCAACATTTATTACCCATCCCTAATTGCCCTTTAAGAAGGTGGTGGTGAGCTGCCTTCTTAAAACAATGCAGACCGTATGGTGAAGGTAGTTCCACAGTGCTGTTAGGTAGGGAGTTGGATTCTGACCCAGCGACGATGAAAGAACAGCGATACATTTCCAAGTTAGGATGTTGTGTAACTGAGAGGGGAACATTTGAAGGTAGTATGGTTGCCGATAGTATTCCCTCTAAGCTACGCACATGCACGGCTGGACAGCAATCTTAAAAGAACTGTGCAGTGCAACAAACAGATCATGCACAGCTCAGAGAAAATAGAGTGGACATTGTTTGCCAACCCTGCAGCAGTGTCCTTGAGTCTCCAGAAATTAAAGATTAATCTTTCAGGACAGTGCTACAAACAAAACCCGGGAAAATTGTCATAGGCATTAAGATATAAAATGTGTCCCTTTACATCTTTATTTAACACTTTTGATTATTAAATATAAAAATATTGGAGGTGGGTAGAATGGCTGTTTAACTAGCACTCAAGAATCAACCAATCAGGTAGCAAAGAATTTGTTTGCTTTCCAATTGGCCCAGGAAGATGATGTGCTGCAAGAGTGACGTGACGGGTGATCAATGGAGGAGGGGTTCGGGGGTGGGTCAGTTAGAGGAGGGAGTTTATGAAACCTCCTGGAATATGCCCAACTAGAGTTGGTAATGCCAGAGGGTAGAATGGAAGGCAACAAAATGGAATGGTTTTGCACAGGAATTCCTGAGGGTGCAGCCCAATCACTGCAAGATTCGGCAGCAGAATGGAGGGGGCAGGAAATAGGCAGTAATCCAGAGTTGGAGGAATCCACATCTGGAGAACATCACTCAGATTGGGCAAAATCAAGAACAAGGATCTTGAAGTCAGTTCCCTAACTACTTCATGTTTTGTTTTTCATAGAGTTTTGTTTTGTTTTGCAACCCCTTCCCCAGTGGGTTTCCTCCCACATGCCAAAGACTTGCAGGTTGATAGGTTAATTGGCCATTATAAATTGCCCCTAGTATAGGTAGGTGGTAGGGAAATACATAGGGACAGGTGGGGATGTGGTAGGAATATGGGATTAGTGTAGGATTAGTATAAATGGGTGGTTGATGGTTGGCACAGACTCGGTGGGCCGAAGGGCCTGTTTCAGTGCTGTATCTCTAAAAAAAATTGCATTGCCCAGCAGCGCCACCACTAACAGGAGTGTGCAATTACAGCGTGACAAGTTGACATAGATAATTCCCATTATAATTGGGGAGAGAGGAATGGATAATGGAAAGTGTGTGCAGACATAAATTTTTATCATAGTGCATGTATATATAAGTTTATAAATTGCACTATGATTTTGTATCAACATTTAATATGGTCGCTTGACAGTCCTCAGTTTATTAATGAAGGTATTAAAATAAATGGATTAGCACCTCCATTAAACAGTGAACAAAGTAACTTCATACAAACTTGTTAAGTGATCGTGCAATGATGTGGTAGAACAATACGGTCACATTCAGTGATGTTTCAATTCTGCTCAAGGGATTGACTCACTGAGAGTGCAGAAGACTCCTTTAGGTTTACAGAGCTCACGTTCCCATCTAGTACACGTCAGCAGTAGGAGCGCAGTATCCCTGAATTCACCTATCGCTACTAGAGTTACCACGCAATGGGCACAACTCTTAAAATGAACCGAAAGACAGTAAGGAACAGCTGGGGCAGATATACATGTGTTCATTACACACAAGCAAGTGAGTCATTCTGTTTTGTTAGCTCTATTGAACCAGCAAGACAGCTGATATTTACATTAGTTTTGTACGGTGCTTCATTAACTCTGGGCAGTGTGTCCTCAGGGCCAAACTGAACATTACCATAAAACTCTCTGTATATGTTACACATATGTTGTGACAACAACAACTTATTCTGCTGCCCCCTATCCGATCCTGTCACAAATCCCACTCATCCATCGCCCCTGTGCTCACTGAATCGTATTGATTTCTCGTTCCCCATGCCACTAATTTAAAAATTCTCCTCTTTGAATTTCAATCCCACATGGTCTCATCCTTTCCTATCTCTGTAACCTCCTACCAGCCGCATCCCCCGCCCAATGGAACTTTCTGGTCCTCTGGCCCTTTGTGCATTTCCCCTCCCTTCAGCCATCTAGAAGTTTCCTTCTTGAAACTCTATCCCTCTCCTCCTTTAAAAGCTACCTCTTTGACCAAGCTTTTGGTCCCCCTGTAATAGTACCATCTCCTTTGCTTCAGCATCAGTTATTTCTGAATACGTCTCATGAAACGCATTGGAGTTAAAGGTGCTATATGAATTCAGGTTTTGGTTGCACTCTACCTGAAGAGAAATGCTATAAGAACTTTATGGGATGACAAAAAGGTTGCCACGGAGCACTGGGAGAGTTTGGTGATGGACATAAAGCAATGAACGGAAAGTAAGATTGAGGATCTTGCAGGGAATGAGGAGAGCAGAGGGAGCGGGAGGTTTGGGCAGTGACCCGGGAGAGACGGGATTAATAGTGTTAAATCCCAACTAAAAAAGCCAATGACCGACTTGTAAACTGGTGTGTGAGAATTGTTAGAGAGATGCAGGAGCATCTTCTGTTGGCAGTTTGATTACTTTGACCCATATCTTCTGGTGCCACCTTGAGCAGTTGCCGAAATTTCAGTTGGTCCCTAATGTTAGTGGAAAAATGTGGAATAACGAGGGAAAAAAAATGCACCCGCCAGGATACGGTGCACTGCTGGTATGGAGTGCTGCTGGATGTATGTCGGACATAGGTCTATAAGACTATAACTCCATTTCCCAAACCATGCTCTTTTGTGAGCGAGACTATCCCTAAAGAGATATAAATGATGGAATCTGAGGTACACTCATTGTAGGAGACCTTCAAAATGGGTGGAGTATGAAATCCTTGTTGGTGAGAAAGCTTATGTATATTTATTATATTTTCATTAAGATCCATTTCATTCTGTCCTTTTCTGGTCCTGCAAAAGTTGTATTTCAATGAGGAATCACAGAAAATTCCGGATTCATACATATATATAGTAAGCATCACAGTTTGACTCCTTGAGGCTCATTTTTTGATCTGCTGGTGTCAATCAGTTCTATTTATTTAAGAAATTCTCTGTTACCTATTTGCATTAGTTAATTGAGGTCAACATCAACATGAAAGTAAGCTCGATTCAGTCAATATAATCCAGTGTTCCTTCTGTTTGAGTGAAAGGCATCAGATATCCAACACCTAAACCTCTGAAAGGGCTTCTTTCTGACTGGCTGATGGGAGGATGAGAGACTGGAAGGTGTACTGGACCCACTGTCAGTTAATTCTCCTGCTCCTTGTGGGTCCTTCTATCTCCTGCTCAGCATCACTCCACCATTCAAAAGATCAACTCCACCTCAACTCCACTTTCCCGCTGGATCCCCATATCCCTCAATTCCCTTAGAGTCCAAAAGTCTATCAATCTCAGCCAAGCCTCCAGGATTCTCAGAATAAAGGGTCTGCCATTTAGTGCTGAGATGATGAGAAATCTTTTCACTCAGAGGGTTGTGAATCTTTGCAATTGTCTACCCCAGAGAGCTGTGGATACTCAGTCAATGAGTCTGTTGAAGACTGAGATTGACAGATTTTTTAGACTCTAAGGGAATTGAGGGATATGTGGAGAGGGTGGGAAAGTGGAGTTGATGTTGAAGATCATTCATGATCATATTGAATGGCGGAGCAGGCTTAAGGGGCCGAATGGTCTACTCCTGCTCCTATTTCCTACGTCCTTATGATTCCCTGGAGTCTTCAGGACTTGAAGATTAATCTCCAGGATATGGCTGCAAGCAAAACCCAAGAGAAAAACCACGCAGGCAGTAAAGAAAATAGTGTTTCTTTCATTTACTTTGAACATTTTCATGTATGAGTTTATGAGATGGGGAAAAAAGGCTGTTTCACTAACAAATCAAAGTAATCCAATTGGGTAACAAAGATTGTGTCCCCTTTCCAATGGGCTGTGAGAAGGCAGTGCGTCTGGAGGATGGACCAATGGCGGGAGTATTGCAGCAGGGCATCTCGCAGTGGGAGATCATGTGAGGAAATCTCCAGGAATACAACTTTGGCAACCCCAGGCCGATGTGTGTCGCTATGATCTTTTCATGATGAATTGGCTAAATTTGCTTTGAGTTTAAAAAGCTAAAAGCGTTTTCCTTTCACAACGTTGTTGTCTTCATGGTATAGAATAATCTTGAAATACAACCGGTGTAGACCTTTGAAAAGACACATTGCGTTTTCAGTTGTTCTTTTTCTTTAATTTAGTGTCCATTTCTTTCATTAATTTCTCTCTGTTTGGTTTCCCCTCTCCCCATTGTGTGTCAACCTGTCTTTCCCATTGACTCTCTATTCTCTCTCATTTGATCTTTCTCACCGTCTCCCTTCTCTCTATCCACCCCCCTGTCCTTTATCTCTGCCTCCAATTCTCTCTCTCTCCCTCCCTTGTCTTTTCTCTCTCCTTCTCTCCCTCCCCCATGATGTGTTGCAGCAGCCTACCAGCAGGCTGTTGACCTCTACGTTGGAGCTAGAGAGATGGTACCAAGATATAATGGCTAACTTTGAGGCCTCAACTTCTTCACCTCCAATTTCCTCTCCCCCTCCTCCTCCTCTCCCAGCTAAAGCTCACTCCACACGAAGATCCACTCAGGTAAATTGCATTCCTGTTTACATTCTTCTGTTTTAAATCTTTGCAGACCAGGTATTTTCAGGGAATGAATTATGTGGGGTGAGCAAATGAACAAGCCACAGCATTGAGAATGGGAGGAGGCCATTCAGCCCCTCAAGCCTGTTCTGCCATTCTGTTGGATCATGGCTGATCTGTGTGTCTACTCCATTTACCATATTCTATTGATCCCAGTCTTGAAAGCTCCACTTAAGCTCCAGCATCCACAGTCTATTGGAAGCATTTCCATTCCTTTTGTGTGATAAAGGAACAACAGGTTTTTCATCTTGAAATTACTGTTTGTGATATATATGTATGACGGTTTACCACATGCTTCGACACTGGTCTGTCTGCTATTTTAACAGAGACATTAATTTGCTTATTTCATGTACTTATTTAGAGCAGAAAAGATTAAGGGGAGATTCAATAGAGATGTTCAAAATCATGAGGGGTTTTGATAGAGTCGATAAAGAGAAACTGTTTCCTCTGGCAGGAGGACACAGATTTTAGATAATTGGCAGAAAAATCCAGGGGCGAGATGAGTTTTTTTTACACACAGCGAGTTGTCCTCCTCTGGAACACACTGTCTGAAAGGGCGATGGAAGCAGATTCAATAGTAACTTTCAAAAGGGAATTGGATAATTACTGAAGGGGAAGTATTTATGGGGAAGGAGTAGGGTGTGTGGCAGAGGCCTGCTCAGTTCGGGAAAAAAAGAACCTGACCCGAACCCGACAGAACCACAGCGGACCCGAGCCTGACCCGGCCCGAGTCCCTCCGATTTTGCCCCAGGAGCGACCCGACCCAAACTCGCCCCGACTCGACCTGACCCGAGCCCGACCCGACCATCCCTTTGCTTACCTTCCGACTGGGAGGCTCCACGAAGCAGCAGAGCATGCGCAGTGACATCATAGTGGCGTTGCTCGCTCACTGCGCAGACTCAGTTTCGTCCCGGACTCCCAGCTCAGCTAAGTTTTTTTAATTTCGATACTTACCAGCAGAGCACGTACCGTGTGTGTCCGGCCCAACCCAACCCGACTCGACCTGGACTCGGCCCGACCCGACTCGAGCCTGAAAGCCGGACCCTGAAGATGGGCCCCACCTGACCTGAACCCAACACATGTCGTCGGGTCCCGTTGGATTCGGGTCGGGTAACAGGCCTCTAGTGTGTGGGGCTAATTGGATAGCTCCTTCATAGAGCCAGCACTGACATGATGGGCCAAATAGCCTCATTCTGTCCTGTATGATTCTAAATGGATTAATGCCTCCTTCAAAATAGACTTTGAAATGTCATCTGAAGGGAGTAAGTGTTTGTACACTAGTTTGCAAACCATCTATTGCTCTGTATCTGTTACTGCTAGCTAAAGCAGAGTCTGTACTCGATGTGCACAGAACAGGTGTCCGTGAAACAATCTTTATTTACACACTTCTGGAAAATGATAGCAGCATTCATCCGTGGGATTGTGCGCCTGCTCAGTTGGCGCTGTGGCCGCTCTTTTTCCAGCCAGCTCTGCCCCCGCACTGGCATCACTGATTGGGCCATTGTGCCATCGACCTCTGCTGCCACATACTCAGCTTCCAATGGTGCAGGGACAACCTGGGCAAACAATAGATGTCTGCTGCCACTAGGTAAGAATTTGGCACTGGCAATTGTTGAGGAATTGCCTGATTGTCCCTCCTGTCTGAAGGGGGCAAGGCACAGACCTTCATCAAGCCAACCATGAAGAGACACCGACACTTACTCACTTTGAAAAGGAAAGGGGAACAAATGATTCCTCTCAACAATTCCACCTTCTCCTGAACGTGTAGTCTGATTCCTGCCGGGAACCATACAGTTTCCAGGATAGAGATGGGAAAAAACAGACTGGTGGTTGCTCATTGGCGCCTCTTGGCAAATCATTGTGATTGGATGTGATTCAGGCTCGGTTGTGAACTTTGCCCTCCGCCTATTGTTGAATAGTCTCCTGACACTGGATGAGCCTCGGTGGGGGGGGCGGGGAAGGATGACTGCCTGATTGGGTGAGGTATGAGGGTAGTAGGTCCCTGTGCAACATAACTCACCCCTTTGAGAGAAGAGCAGGAAGGTTGGCGAGGGAATGCAGGCAGTTAAATAATAAATAAGACCCATTCATCCGCCTCCAGCATTCTCCCTCTACCTGGACCCCTCCCCCTGGCCTCTTACCCTCTCTTGATCTTTTCATTGAAAACTGTCGGCGAGACATTGGTCATCTCAATTTCTCTGCCCCCCTCACTCATTCTAACTTGTCCCCCTCTGAACTTGAGGCACTCCGTTCTCTCAGGTCTAACCCCGACATCATCAAACCTGCAGACAAGGGTGATGCTTTTGTTGTATGGCGTACTGACCTCTACCTTGCAGAGGCTCAGTGCCAACTCTCAGACACTTCTTCCTACTTCCCCCTGGACCATGACCCCACCACTGAACATCAAGCTACTGTCCACAGGACTGTCACTGACCTCATCTCCTCTGGAGATCTTCCCTCTACAGCTTCCAACCTCATAGTCCCACAACCCTGGACAGCCCGCTTCTACCTCCTTCCCAAAATTCACAAACAGGACTGTCCCGGCAGACCCATTGTGTCAGCCTGCTCCTGCCCCACTGAACTTATTTCTTCCTATCTTGACTCTATCTTTTCTCCGCTGGTCCAGTCTCTTCCCATCTACATCCGTGACTCTTCTGATGCCGTACATCATTTTGAAAATTTCCAGTTTCCTGGCCGCAACTGCCTCCTCTTCATTATGGACGTCCAATCTCTCTACACCTCCATCCCCCCACCAGGATGGTTTGAGGGCTCTCCTCTTCTTCCTTGAACAGAGACCCAACCAGTCCCCATCCACCACCACCCTCCTCCGCCTGGCTGAACTTGTTCACACATTGAACAACTTCTCCTTCAACTCCACTCACTTCCTTCAAGTAAAAGGTGTTGCTATGGGTACCCGCATGGGTCCTGGTTATGCCTGTCTTTTTGTGGGATATGTCGAACATTCCTTGTTCCAGTCCTACTCAGGCCCCCTCCCCCAACTCTTTTTCCGGTACATTGATGACTGTATCGGTGCCGTTTCCTGCTCCTGCCCCGAACTGGAAACCTTTATCAACTTTGCTTCTAATTTCCACCCTTCTCTCACCTTTACATGGTCCATCTCCGACACTTCCCTTCCCTTCCTCGACTTCTCTGTCTCCATCTCTGGAGATAGACTGTCTACTAATATTCATTATAAGCCCACCGACTCCCACAGCTACCTCGACTACACTTCTTCACACCCTGCCTCCTGTAAGGACTCCATTCCATTCTCCCAGTTTCTCCATCTCCGATGCATCTGCTCTGTTGATGCTACCTTCCATGACAGCGCTTCTGATATGTATTCCTCTTTCCTCAACCGAGGAATTCCCCTCACTGTGGTTGACAGGGCCCTCAACCGTGTTCGGCCATTTCCCGTACCTCTACCCTCACCCCTTCCCCTCCCTCCCAGAACCACGACAGGGTTTCCCTTGTCCTCACTTTCCACCCCATTAGCCTCCATATCTAAGGATCATCCTCCGCCATTTCCGCCACTTCCAGCGTGATGCCACTACCAAGCGCATCTTCCCCTCCCTTCCCCTGTCAGCATTCCGAAGGGATCGATCACTCCGTGACACCCTGATCCACTCCTCCATTACCCCCACCACCTCATCCCCTTCCCACGGCACCTTCCCCTGCAATCGCAGGAGGTCTAATACCCGCCCATTTACCTCCTCTCTCCTCACTATCCCAGGCCCCAAACACTCCTTTCAGGTGAAGCAGCGATTTACTTGTACTTCTTTCAATGAAGTATACTGTATTCGCTGCTCACAATGTGGTCTCCTCTACATTGGGGAGACCAAATGCAGACTGGGTGACCGCTTTGTGGAACACCTCCGCTCGGCTCGCAAGCAGGACCCTGAACTTCCAGTTGCTTGCCATTTCAACACTTCCCCCCCACCACCCCCCCTGCTCTCATGCTCACATCTCTGTCCTGGGCCTCCTGCAGTGTTCCAGTGAACATCAACACAAGCTCAAGGAACAGCATCTCATTTTCCGATTAGGCACACTACAGCCGGCCGGACGGAACATTGAGTTCAATAATTTCAGAGCATGACGGGCCCCACTTTTACTTTTATTTTTAGTTATTTTTTTCTTTTTCCTTTTTTTTAATATATATATTTTTTGTGTTTATTTTATTTTATTTCATCTTAGTTTGTTCAGTTTGCTTATCCACTTTTTTTTCATGTTTGTACTTGCGGCTGTTCAATTTTCAGTCCATTAACACCCTATCTGTACTAATGCTTTGACTTTCAACACACCATTAACATATTGTTTGCCTTTGCTCCACGACCTTCTGGTCAGCTATTCTGTGACCTTGTACTATCTACACCTTCTCCTTTGTTATCTCTTGCCCCACCCCCGCTTTACTTGCTTATAACCTTTTACATTTCTAATATTTGCCAATTCTGAAGAAGGGTCACTGACCTGAAACGTTAACTCTGCTTCTGTCTCCACAGATGCTGCCAGTCCTGCTGAGTATTTTCAGCATTTCTTGTTTTTATTATAAATAATAATCTGATTGTTTTTTGGGATTCTGCTACTGCAGTCCTGAGGAGGTTAATGGAAGTCCTCCTGTTGGTCACGGAGGCAGAAGAATTCCTGCAGTACACGGTTTTCACCACAGCAGAAAAGGTGCAGGTCCATCAGTTTAACTTGCCTTTCCCTGTATGTCCCTTCCCAGGTTTACCGATCCAAAATGGAGGGTGATGGATGCGGCACGCTGCCTCGGACAAAGACGGGATCTGCTCCTTCCTCGCTGTTCACCGCTTCAACTCTGGGACGAAGCCTCACTTCAAAGGTAATAGGAATCAGGAAACAGCTGAGAGATCGGCAAGGCCTCTTGCAGGCTGCTCTGTCGGATAAACCCACGTCTCTGGGACAGAGAGTTGGGTGACTTGTGTCTCTCACTGTTGAGCTGGTGTGAATACCAACGATCTCCTTGCTTCAGTCGAAGAAGAGTTCTCCTGGTCAACATTCCAGTCTCAACCAACATCGCCAAAAACAAATGGCTGCCACATTCACACACTTAACAACAGTGACTGCACTCCAAAATGACGAGATAATCTGTTTTTTTTGTGTGATGTTTGTTGAGGGATAAATATTGGCACAGACAACAGGGAGAACTCCCCTGCTCTTCTTCAAAATAGTGCATGGGATTTTTATCATCCACCTGAGAGGGTAGGCGGAGCCTCAGTTTAATGTCTCATCTGAAAGATGGCACTTCTGACAATGCAGTGATCCCTCAGTACTGCACTGGGTGTGTCAGCCTAGATCATGTGCTCAGGTCTCTGGAGTGGGACTTAAACCCACAACCTTCTGACTCAGAGGTGAGAGGGTTGCCCACTGAGCCACTGACAGTTTGAGCTTCTCCGTGGGGTGATTTAGTGCTCCATTGGCACTTTGCAACGTGTGCGTTCGGAGACACCCCGCCTACGCGAAGGGCCTGTTGCCATGGTGACAAGCAGGCTTGGTCGGGTATGTCTAACAAGTGCCAAAAAATAGCACAACAGTGTAAATACGTCTGGGAATGGTAGAGACGGTAACAGCACAGACCTCCATCAACACCAAACTTACGGTGACAGAATCGTAGCTACTTGAGAATCAATGTGCGATAAAGGAATCTATTTTTCTATCCGTTTATCCACATTATATTCCCTTTTCAGAGTTCTACACTGGCACAGAATGGCACTGGCAGTTTGCCACGGAACCTGGCTGCTACGTTGCAAGACATCGAAGTGAAACGACAACTGGCATTACAGCAGAAGGGTAAGTGAGGGGCAGGAAGTTAGCTGAGAGTGAGGTACAGGATAGGAGATGATCAAGGGTTATGTCATAGAATCTTACGGCACAGGAGGAGGCCATTCAGCCCATCATGTCTGTGCTGGCTCTTTGAAAGAACTATCCAATTAGTGCCACTCCCCCCTGCTCTTTCCCCATAGCCCAGCAAATTTTTCATTTTCAAGTAATTATCCAATTCCCTTTTGAAAGTAACTATTGAATCTGCTTCCACCGCCCTTTCAGGCAGCGCGTTCCAGATCACAACAACTCACTGTGTTGAAAAAAAAAGTTTCCTCATCTCCCCACGGTTCTTTTTCCAATTGTCCTTTGGTTACTGACCCTCCTGCCAGTGGAAACAGTTTCTCCTGAATTACTCAGCTTCGTATAAGCTGCAGCTGTGCCTTAATGGGTAGCACTCTTGTCTCTGAGTCAGCAAGTTCGAGACCCACTCCAGAGGCTTGAGCACAAAATCTAGGAGGACACTCCCAAGACGTCCTGCACTCCTGGAGTGACCTCAATCACCTTGCTGAGCACAAGGCAAACCAAGAAATGCTGAGGTAGGGAATTCACTGCAGAGTGTGCGATTGATGGTAAGAGCTAGCTAGCTGCACTGGAGTCCTGTCTGCTCCAGGGGTTGGATGTTGTGTAGTCTTTCACAACAGAGCAATATTAAGGTAACCCTGACACATCCTGGTTGTAACCAGACTGGACCCCAATGTATTATAATTCCTGTTCCCTGTTAGAGATGTTGCACTAGAATTGGAAGGCTCATTGTTGGCATTTTGATGGACATTTGACCAGGTTTGAGAATAAATGCGTGGACAATCATGGTTTCCTCAGTTACCACTACCCTACACAATACTTAACTTCAATATTAGCACAACACAATCCTTAAGGTTTTAAAAACAATATTATTCCATGTCTCTAGTTTATAGAAACATTCACCTGTATTTCTTTTTTTTGTTTCTTACTTCCCGTGTCTTTCCTTTTTGAACGGCGCGTGGCTCCTAATCTTTGACTCGACCTTTCACACTCCCTTCTCCTTCCCGATGCTCTGCAGAATCAATAGGGAGATCCAAAACAGACCACAAGAGAGGTAGGAATTCTGATTGGAATTCAGAGAAAGCAGTGCCTTGTTTTACAATCTAGGCAAGTGCGTGTGTTTACAGGAATTTTTGCATATCTTCCGTGATGCCTTAGTCTTCCTGTAGACTCTCACAGGACTGGACTTTGGGTCACAGTGTCTGTCCTATAATATTAAGGATCTTATTGGCATTTAGCATCAGGAGCCAGAATCACTGAATTTACACTTTTATCTCCCATTCTCAGTTTTAACATTCTCAACCTTGTTTAAAATCCCTCCACGGCCTCTCGCTTCCCTATCTCTGTAACTTCCTCCAGCCCCATAACCCCAGAGATCTCTGCGCTCCTCCAATTCTGACCTTTTGCACATCCTCAATTTTAATCGCTCCACCATTGGTGGCCGTGCCTTCAGCTGCCTGGGTCCTAAGTTCTGGAATTCCCTCCCTAACCCTCTCCATCTCTACCTCTCTCACCTGCTTTAAGATGCTCCTTAAAACCTACCTCATTGACTAAGCTTTTGGTCACCTGTCCTAATATCTCCTTATGTGGCTTAGTGTCAAATTTTGTTTTATCATGCTCCTGTGAAGCACCTTGAGATGCTTTATTACCTTAAAGGTTCTTTATAAATGCCATTTATTCTGTGAGAATTTGCTACGATAACAGAAAGAGTTACCAGCTTCAGAACAGGAGGAGCCCATTCAGCACCTAAAGCCTGTTTCGCATTCAATTAGATCTTGAGTCTCAACTCCATCTACCTGCCGTGGTTCCACTGCCTCAACCCGTCTATGTAATTCTTTTCCCACAGGTCACCAGGTGATTGAAGAACAAAGACGTCGATTGGCTGAGCTGAAGCAGAAGGCTGCAGTCGAAGCCCAGTCGCAGTGGGAGGCCTTGCATGGTCAGCATCCGGCGATGTTTGGCCATCAGACACAGGCCTACACCCTGCCCGGTCAGCACCATTCACACCTCATCCACCACAGCATCCTCCATCACCACCCTCAGTCTCTCTCTGCTCAGCACGGTGTTGACATGGACCACGCCTTCGACACACTCAGTCTGGAGAGCTCAGACAGCTTGGAGACCAGTGTTTCCACGGGCAACTCGGCCTGTTCACCTGACAACATGTCCAGGTAAGAGAAAGAAACTGCTCGCAAATACCTAGTTGGCTGTTTTGTCTGCGATTAGAGCAGTCGATTGGGTAGATGAAGAGGAACCATTTCCTCTGGTGTGGGGAGACCAGAACAAGGGAGACATAACCTTAAAATTAGAGCTAGGAGTGATGTCAAGAAATACTTCATACAAAGGGCAGTGGAAATATGGAACACTCTCCCCCTAAAAAGCTGTTGAAGTTGGGGGTCAATAATTTAATGTTAATTGTAGCTTTTCTACGTTCCATTCAGTCTTCTTGGTGGTGAAGACAAGTTAAAGGTTGTCCCAGTGTCACTCCATAACTGCCAGGGTGGGTTGACCCTCCCATTTCCCCACCCACCGTCCCTCCAATGAGCTGATGACTGGCTCAGGGTAGTACTCTCACCTCTGAGTCAGTATGTCATGGGTTCACCCCCACTCCAGAGTCCAGAGATCATTTAGGCTGACACTCCCAGTGCAGTACTGAGGGAGTGCAGCAATGTCAGAGGTGCTGTCTTTCGGATAAGATATTAAACCAAGGCCTCTCAGGTGGCCAGAGAAGATTCCATGGCACTATTTGAAGAAGAGCAGGAGAGTTCTCCCCTGTATCCTGGCCACTATCTATCTTACAGCCAACACGCTAAAACAGATTATCCAGCCATTCATCACATTACTGTTTGACATCTTGAAGTCATGAAAGGCGCTATATAAATGCAAGTTTTCTTTCTTTCCCTATCTCATGATGAAAATCTCATGTGCAATACCTGTTGCAGTATTAACTCGGCATGCTGGACCTTGGATGGGTCCTGCCTTTGATAGGGTGGCACTGGGGGTAAAATTTAACTCCAATGGGGGCAACAAAATCGGTGGGGGTAGATTACACGCCTGTTACGCCCCTCCCCCATTTATGTTGAATTCTATCACATGTTTCATGCCCCCAACAATTTTTTGCCTCAATATTATGAGCTCTTTTTTCATCTTTGGGACCTGGGTGATTGAATCCAGTGCAGACAGAGCTCTCCTTTAGCACCAAGTTCACTAGTGAAACTTAATTGGCCACATAAACCTAGAACAAAATTGATAACAATCAGATGGGCACCAAGCAAGAGAGGGTGAGGAAACAGTTCTGGTCTTTGGTACAGAAGTGGCCAGCCTTTGGTAATAGAATCATACAGCTCTCTGAAAGAGTTAACCAATTAGTCCCACTCACCCCGCCTCACTCTTTCCCCATTGCCCTGCGAGTGTTTCCTTTTGTGGCTTGGGCCTTGATACATTGTGGGTTCAGTTTACATAAGGGGAAGTATTCAGCTGTCTCAATGGTAGCTTTAGGCTGTTAGATCCTGAATGTTGGACAGAATGATGAATGCTCCCTCCTGGGTGGCTTTATCATGCTCCATAAGTGTGTATTTGCTAAATGGGCAGGTGACACAATATAAGCATTACACTAGGATTCATTTCAATAGTTTGACAGGTTGTCCAATTTAGACACCAGGGGCCCAAACCTTGGTGAGTAATTGCAATGTCAGCAGTCTATTGAGAGCTTGTGTTCCAGCCTAGTTCTGTAGAACCCGCACGTGTTTCCCTGTCAGCTTCTGTATGTGTACAGCAGCAGAAACAAATCACTCTCGACTGTACAGTATGCACTGGGTAAAAAACACCAATGCTGCCTCTTACTCTCAGCCTCTGCACATGTACAGTCCACACCAAATAGGAACAGTTCACTCCCATCCAATATATATGACTTGTGTCTCTCTATACAATACACATTGAGCAAAAGAAAACAATTTACTTGCATCTATAAATGTACAGCTCGTGTGTCAGTAAGTGTTTGCTCCTGTGTGTGTACAGTGCACAGAGTTAGAGGGTACGTATCAGAGTCTAATAATGTACAGCGCATGTGTGTCTCAGTGTCTGACACTGTCTGGAATTGTACCGCGTGACATAACAACATAGCTGCTTATATTTATATAGCGCCTTTAACGTAATAAAACGCCCCAAGGCGCATCACAGGAGCATTAGAAAAACAAAATATGACTTCAAGCCATATAACAAGATATTAGGTCAGCTGACCAAAAGCTTGGTCAAAGAGAGAGGTTTTAAGGAGTGTCTTAAAGGAGGTAAGTGAGGTAGAGAGGCAGAGAAGTTTAGGGAGGGAATTCCAGGGCTTAAGACCCAGGCAGCTGAAGGCACCGTCTCTAATGGTGGAGGGATTAAAATCAGGAATGTTCAAGAGGCCAGAATCAGATGAGCACAAATATGTCGGGAGATTATGGGGCTGGAGGAGATTATAGAGAGAGGGAGGGGCGAGGCCATGGAGGGATTTGAAAACAAGGAGGAGAATTTTTAAAATCAAGATGTTGCTTGACTGGGAGCCAGTGTAGGTCAGTGAGCACAGGGGTGACAGGGGAACGGGACGTGGTGTCAGATAAGACACGGGCAGAAAATTTTTGGATGACCTCAAGTTTACGGAGAGCAGAATGTGGGAGGCCAGCCAGGAGTCTGTTGAAAAAGTCAAATCTAGAGGTAACCCACGTATGAATCACACACAGATTAATAGTCATCCAGAAGTGTGGACTAATAATCCAGTGAATTCAGATCTGACCAAGGTCATTTGAGAATTTGAATTCAGTTTGAAAAATCTGGAAATGAGAAGCTGGTCTTTGTAAAAGTGACAATGAAGCTGTTGAATTGTTGTAAAAACCGAACTGCTTCACTAATGATTCCTGTCCCACAACAACACGGATGTCTTTTAACTGCTCTCTGAAGTGGTCATTCAGTTGTATCAAACCGGTACCAATGATTGAAGAAGACCCACCACTATCTTTTCAGAGTAACAAGGGACGGACAATAAATATTGGCCTTGTCAGCGATGCCCACATCCTGTGAATGAATAATAAGAAAAAAAAAGTTTGCCAAAAATGTATTCATGAGGACGATGCCCCTTTAAGATGTTGGAAATCCTTGAGTACATATACTTCATTGTACCACAGACCTGGTTAATGCTTCAGCCTCAGGCTCCTTTTAACCTCTTCCTGTGCCTAAGACTCCAAAGAAAACATTTCCAGTCAGTTCTCATTTACGCCTGCTGCGCAAGATGACGTGATGATAGAGCAGAGATGTACAGATGTCTGAGTGATTAATGTGGGGATGGAGAGAGAGGAGTTGCCCTTAACTCTCTCCCTCTCTCTCTCTGTTTCCTCCCCTTCCTTCTATTCCTTCGCCAGTGAGTGGACAGGTGAACAGTAAGCGGTTTAATCTATTGCACTGCCTCGTTCTTATTCATTCACAGGATGTGGGCTTCGCTGGCAAGGCCAGTATTTATTGTCCATCCCTAGTTACTCTGAGAAGGTGGTGGTGAGTCACCTTCTTGAACCATTGGTACAGGTTTGATACAACCGAGTGGCCACTTCAGAGGGCAGTTTAGTCATCCATGTTGGTGTGTGACTAGAATCACATCCTGGGCCGGATTGCCCCCTGGAGGAGGGCCATGTCTGCACAACATAGGAACAGGAAGAGGCCATTCAGCCCCTCGAGCCTGTTCCAGATCCATTGAGATTCTGGCTGATCTGTATCTGAAATCCATCTACCTACCTTGGCTCCATAACCTTTAATACCCTAGCATAACAAAAATCTATCAATCTCAATTCTGGCATTTTCAACTGACCTCCAGCTTCAACAACTTTTTGGGGAAGAGAGTTCCAGATTTCCACTCCCCTTTGTGTGAAGAAGTGCTTCCTGACATCACCCCTGAATGGCCTAGCTCTCATTTTAAGGTTCTTCCCCTGTTCTGGGTTCCCCCAGAGGAAAGAATTTCTCTCCATATATCCCATCGAAACCTTTAATTGTCTTAAACACCTCAATTACAATGAATAATACCTTCTGTGCGACGCACATCCTTAAAGACAGGACCCCTTTTAACCTGTGTCAGGACAATTTTAAGTGGATGCTGCTGTTTGCAAATGGGGATGGACACTTGACACACAAGACAAGTTGCAGGGCACCAGTCGATGATTCTAATGATGATAGAGGCTATCTCAAGCAGATCTGTGTCTGGGAGCTCCACCCTGTGTACTTGCACGTTCCCCTGCGTGAATCAAGGACGTAGCCAGAGGGCACGACTTTTGTTTTTTCTTGTATGCTGCAGATCTGAATACATGTTGATACCTAAAGATTCTGGGATTTTGTAGCTCTGAGCAAAACAACATTAAAGGACCACAGCCACACCTCACTGCTGCAAAACCACAGCATTCCAGTGGAAAAATACCAACCTCCCCCGCACCCCCTCCCCACTACAAGAGGGCTGGGCAAAGACAGCACAAAACACACACACAAACACCTCCTCCTGGAACATTAACCCTGAACAGATCCTCTCTTCTTTGGCCTCCTTGTCTCGGGAGACAATGGGTAAGCGCCTGGAGGTGGTCAGTGGTTTGTGGAGCAGCGCCTGGAGTGGCTATAAACGGCAATTCTAGAGTGACAAGCTCTTCCACAGGTGCTGCAGAAAAATTTGTTTGTCGGGGCTGTTACACAGTTGGCTCTCCTCTTGCGCTTTTGTCTTTTTTCCTGCCAACTGCTAAGTCTCTTCGACTCGCCACACTTTAGCCCCGCCTTAATGGCTGCCCGCCAGCTCTGGCGAACGCTGGCAACTTGTGATCAATGTCACAGGACTTCATGTCGCGTTTGCAGACGTCTTTGAAGCGGAGACATGGACGGCCGGTGGGTCTGATACCAGTGGCGAGCTCGCTATACAATGCAACCCCCTATTAACTGAAAACCTGCTCTCCTTCACCAACTAGCTATGCTGATTGTCCTGCCCGTGTCCAGCTCACACCAAGTCCCATTCACCCATCACACCCTGTGCTTGCTGACCTACATTGGCTCCTAGTCCGGCATCACCTCTATTTTAAAATTCTCATCCTTGTTTTCAAATCCCTCCACGGCTTCACCCCTCCCTATCTCTGTAACCTCCTCCAGCCCCACAACCCACTGACATCTCTGTGTTCCTCCAATTCTGGCCTCTTGAACATCCCCAATTTTAATTACTCCCCAATGGTAGCCGTGCCTTCGACTACAAAGGCCCTAAACTCTGGAATTCCCTCCCTAAACCTCTCCGACTCTCTACCCTCTCTCTCCTTTAAGATGCTCTTTAAAACCTACCTCTTTGACCAACCTTTTGGTCACCTGCTCTAATATCTTCTTAACTAAAAACAGAAAATGCTGGAAAATACACAGCAGGTCTGGCAACATCTGTGGGAAGAGAAACAGAGTTAACGTTTCAGGTCTGCGACCTTACATCAGAATATCTAATATCTTCTTATGTGGCTCGGGGACAAATTTTCTTTTATAATTCTCCTGTGACGTGTTTTGGTATGTTTAATCATATTAAAGGTGCTATATAAAGACAGGTTGTTGTTGCATGTCAGTGGGAGAGAGGAGGAGACGCCTCGTCACATCCTGATCCTAATCCTGTGACTGGAGTTGGACGCTCCAGATTTTTTGTGCAGGTTGTATATAAATTTCTTAAACATAAAACAGATGCTGTTGTCTATGTCTTTTAAAAGCAGTATGCCATTTTTCCATAACCCTTCTAATGATGTGGGAGCATTAGTTATAAGAAGAAAGGAATAGAGCCCCTTTACACAACCACAGGTCGTCCCAAAGAACTTTACAGCAATACCTGTGAAGAGCAGTCATTGTTGTAATGTAAGAAATTAATGTGTTTCATTGGCTGTAAACCACTTTGAGACATCCTGAAGTCATGAAAGGCCAGATATATTTATGTTAGGGACATTGCACAAACTAACGAAACCTTTTTTTTAAACTGGCTGATTAAGGATGATGTGCGTACATGCCTGTTGAATCGTTGTTTGTGAGCTGACCTTTTCAGATGAAGGTTTTCTGATGTTATCTGACTGATGAGTGGCAAAGGGACCAGCTCGGGGGAGATGTCAATGGTGCTCAGTTGACTGATTGCTTTTCATGTTTACCTGCAGTGTGATGAGTCAGCACTGTGGGAGTTGAGAATCAGCTTGGCTAGACTCGAGGTGATCCAAAACTTTGCTGCCTGTGTCCAAACTCCCATTCACCCATCACCCTCATGCTCGTTGACTTACACTGGCTGCCGGTTAAGCAAAACCTCGATTTTAAAATTCTCATTCTTGTTTTCAAATCCCTCCACTGCCTCATCCCTCCCTAGCTCTGTAATTTCCTCCAACCCCACAACCTTCCGAGATCTCTGCACTCCTGAAATTCTCTTGAGCATCCCCGATTTTCATCACTCCACCTTTGGTGGCCGAGTCTTTGCCCCAAGCTCTGGAATTCCATCCTTAAAACTCTCTGCCTCTTTTTGCTCCTTTTAGACATTCTTTAAAATCTACCTATTACTGAGACTTGGTTGAAGGAAGGGCATGATTGGCAACTAAATATCCCAGGATACCGATGCTTCAGGCGGGATAGAGAGGGAGGTAAAAGGGGTGGAGGAGTTACACTACTGGTCAAAGAGGATATCACAGCTGTGCTGAAGGAAGGCACTATGGAGGACTCGAGCTGTGAGGCAATATGGGCAGAACTCAGGAATAGGAAGGGTGCGGTAACAATGTTGGGGCTGTACTACAGGCCTCCCAACAGCGAGCGTGAGATAGAGGTACAAATATGTAAACAGATTATGGAAAGATGTAGGAGCAACAGGGTGGTGGTGATAGGAGATTTTAATTTTCCCAACATTGACTGGGATTCACTTAGTGTTAGAGGTCTAGATGGAGCAGAATTTGTAAGGAGCATCCAGGAGGGTTTTCTAGAGCAGTATGTAAATAGTTCTACTCGGGAAGGGGCCATACTGGACCTGGTGTTGGGGAATGAGCCGGGCCAGGTGGTTGACGTTTCAGTAGGGGACTACTTTGGGAATAGTGATCACAATTCCGTAAGTTTTAGAATACTCATGGACAAAGACGAGAGTGGTCCTAAAGGAAGAGTGCTAAATTGGGGGAAGGCCAACTATACCAAAATTCGGCAGGAGCTGGGGAATGTAGATTGGGAGCAGCTGTTTGAAGGTAAATCCACATTTAGCAAACAGGGTTAAGGAAAATCCCAAAGCCTTTTATTCATATATAAGGAGCAAGAGGGTAACTAGAGAAAGGATTGGCCCACTCAAGGACAAAGGAGGAAAGTTATGCGTGGAGTCAGAGAAAATGGGTGAGATTCTAAATGAGTACTTTGCATTGGTATTCACCGAGGAGAGGGACATGACGGATGTTGAGGTTAGGAACAGATGTTTGATTACTCTAGGTCAAGTCGGCATAAGGAGGGAGGAAGTGTTGGGTATTCTAAAAGGCATTAAGGTGGACAAGCCCCCAGGTCCGGATGGGATCTATCCCAGGTTACTGTGGGAAGCGAGAGAGGAAATAGCTGGGGCCTTAACAGATATCTTTGCAACATCCTTAAACACGGGTGAGGTCCCGGAGGACTGGAGAATTGCTAATGTTGTCCCCTTGTTTAAGAAGGGTAGCAGGGATAATCCAAGTAATTATAGACCGGTGAGCCTGACGTCAGTGGTAGGGAAGCTGCTGGAGAAGATACTGAGGGATAGGATCTATTCCCATCTGGAAGAAAATGGGCTTATCAGTGATAGGCAACATGGTTTTGTGCAGGGAAGGTCATGTCTTACCAACTTAATAGAATTCTTTGAGGAAGTGACAAAATTGATTGATGAGGGAAGGGCTGTAGATGTCATATACATGGACTTCAGTAAGGCGTTTGATAAGGTTCCCCATGGTAGGCTGATGGAGAAAGTGAAGGCGCATGGGATCCAAGGTGTACTAGCTAGATGGATAAAGAACTGGCTGGGCAACAGGAGACAGAGAGTAGCGGTGGAAGGGAGTTTCTCAAAATGGAGACGTGTGACCAGTGGTGTTCCACAGGGATCCGTGCTGGGACCACTGTTGTTTGTGATATACATAAATGATTTGGAGGAAAGTATAGGTGGTCTGATTAGCAAGTTTGCAGACGACACTAAGATTGGTGGAGTAGCAGATAGTGAAGGGGACTGTCAGAGAATACAGCAGAATATAGATAGACTGGAGAGTTGGGCAGAGAAATGGCAGATGGAGTTCAATCAGGGCAAATGCGAGGTGATGCATTTTGGAAGATCCAATTCAAGAGTGAACTATACAGTAAATGGAAACGTCCTGGGGAAAATTGATGTACAGAGAGATTTGGGTGTTCAGGTCCATTGTTCCCTGAAGGTGGCAACGCAGGTCAATAGAGTGGTCAAGAAGGCATACGGCATGCTTTCCTTCATCGGACGGGGTATTGAGTACAAGAGTTGGCAGGTCATGTTACAGTTGTATAGGACTTTGGTTCGGCCACATTTGGAATACTGCGTGCAGTTCTGGTCGCCACATTACCAAAAGGATGTGGATGCTTTGGAGAGGGTGCAGAGGAGGTTCACCAGGATGTTGCCTGGTATGGAGGGCGCTAGCTATGAAGAGAGGTTGAGTAGATTAGGATTATTTTCATTAGAAAGACGGAGGTTGAGGGGGGACCTGATTGAGGTGTACAAAATCATGAGAGGTATAGACAGGGTGGATAGCAAGAAGCTTTTTCCCAGAGTGGGGGATTCAATTACAAGGGGACACGAGTACAAAGTGAAAGGGGAAAAGTTTAGGGGGGATATGCGTGGAAAGTTCTTTATGCAGAGGGTAGTGGGTGCCTGGAACGCATTGCCAGTGGAGGTGGTAGACGCGGGCACGATAGTGTCTTTTAAGATGTATCTAGACAGATACATGAATGGGCAGGAAGTAAAGAGATACAGACCCTTAGAAAATAGGCGACAGGTTTAGACAGAGGATTTGGATCGGCGTAGGCTTGGAGGGCCGAAGGGCCTGTTCCTGTGCTGTAATTTTCTTTGTTCTTTGTTCTACCTCTTTAACCAAGCTTTTTAGTTAGCTGTACTCATATCCTATAATAAAAACAGAAAGTGCTGGAAATACTCAGCAGGTCTGGCAGCATCTGTGGAGAGAGAAACAGAGTTAACGTTTCACTTCTCCTTATATCTCCTTATGTGGCTCAGTGCCAAATGTTGCTTGATAGCGTTCCTGAGATGCGCCTTGGGATGTTTTATTAAATTAAAGTTGTTGTTGACTTACATCCCGAGCGGGGGATGGGGGCTCAGCAGCTTTATCCACCTTCCTCTCCTCCCCTGCCCCTCCCTGTATGTTGGGGTCCATCTGTTCTCCAGTAACTTGCCGAAGCAGCCATTTTAACCTTTGAACCCAGATCGTGAACATTGCCAGAATTTTCTGTGACTGAGCCCGACCCTAACCTCGCTTCAGCCTTAGCATTGCCAACTCTGGTTGGAGGTTTCATATGACCTGCAGCCACTATCCACCCCACGCACTCAATCAACCCCTCGCCTCCCCATCACCAATATTTATGTAACTAATAAGCAGAAGCCCTCAATGAAACAAGAGCCCACACATATTTTTAAATTCCTCTATGATTTTTCTTCCTCACAGCACTGCCCAGGAGTTTATTCGTCAATTCCTGGAGACTCCAGGATAATCCTGGAGATTTGGCGACACCACTCAGTGTTCCCATCCACACCTTATCCTGCCAGGAAAACTGCCCTGTTTAGGACCAACTAACTTATCATAGAAGAGGGATTGACCCTGTTCAATACCACTGCCAAATTGATTGGCAGATTTATATTTTATTTTTAATTGTTTTTGGGATGTGAGCATCGCTGGCTAGGCCAGCGTTTATTGCCCATCCCTAATTGCCCTTGAGAAGGTGGTGGCGAGCTGCCTTCTTGAACCGCTGTAGTCTATGCGAGGTAGGTACACCCACAGTGCTGTTAGGAAGGAAGTTCCAGGATTTTGACCCAGTGACACTGAAGGAACGACGATTTAGTTCCAAGTCAGGATAGTGTGTGACTTGGAGGGAAACTTGCAGGTGGTGGTATTCCCATGTTCCCGCTGCCCTTATTCTTCTAGTTGGTAGAGGTCATGGCTTTGGAAGGTGTTGCCGAAGGAGCCTTGGTGAGTTGCTGCAGTGCATCTTGTAGATGGTACACACTGCTGCCACTGTGCACCAGTGAGGGAGGGAGTGAATGTTTGTGGATGAGGTTTCCTGATCAAGTGGGCTGTTTTGTTTTGGATGGTGTCGAGCTTCTTGAGTGTTGTTGGAGCTGCACCCATCCAGGCAAGTGTTGGATAAGGTATTAAGGGCTATGGAACCAAGGTGGGCAAATGGGGTCAAGATACCGATCAGCCACAATCTAATTGAATGGCAGAACAGGCTCGAGGGGCTGAATGGCCTCCTTCTGTCCCTTTGTAAACCTGGACCTCCACCCATCAGCAGGATTTCATATAAAGTGCTGTAGTTTATACACACAAATGTTTGAGATTAAGGCAGGTCCTGCTCTGGAGAATTCCATTGACTTTCTATAGTTTAAAAGAAAAACATTGCAATGTTATCAAGATGAGACTTCACATTTCCTCCTTTCGGATCAGACTTGTGCTTTAGGGGAAAAAAAGACTAAAGTGAGTGACTGAGTCATTCTCTAAATGAGACACCGATTGTGGTGTCTGTATCCACATCTACAGTAGGTTACAAGAGGCTAATTATTTCCTGACGCACAACAGGAAATCAGTATGAGGGACTTTGGAATGGTAATTGATGTACAGCTAGTTTGTTGAAGGAGCTGCCTGCCTGCTGTTGGTGCAGATCTGCCGCTGAAGTGAGGAAATTTCTTTCTCCTGTGATCCTCTGGAACCTTTTCTCCTCTCCTTTTGGGGCATTGAGTCTTGGTTAATTTCCAAAATCATCACTCGCCCCGTGCCCTCCTGTAGCTCACTTATTCTTCATGTGTGTGAGTTCAGACAGTGAATTTCACCGGGCTCTTCGACTGCAAGGGGCATTGCCTTGGCACACACTTTCCAGCAAGGATGGGAGGGTTGCTGGACAGTGATCGGGAGTGGTGTCAGTGAAAATGACCACAAAACTGTTGGATTGTCGTTAAAAACCGAACTGGTTCACTAATGACCCCTTAGGAAAGAAACCCTGCTGTTCTTACCCGGCCTGGGCTTTTATGTGACTCCAGTCCCACACCAGTATGCTTGAGGCTTAATCCCCCTCTAAGTGGCTTAGCAAGCCAGTCAGTTGCATCACACCATGAGTTGCTAGGGATGGGCAATGAATGCTGACCCTCGCAATGACCCTCACATCTCAACAGTAAATTGGAAAAGGAATTTGACAAACACTTGAAGATAAACATTCAAGGGTATGGGGAAAGAACAGGGAAATGATATTGGAACAGGTAAGCAGTCTTTACATAAATTAGTTTGTATTCCTTATAGTTTAGAAGGTTGAGAGCTGGGGGGTGTGGGGGGGGGGGTGGTCTAATTGAGGTGAGAAAATGGTTAAAGCAGTTGATAGGGTAGATAGAGAAAAACTATTTCTTTTGGTGGGGGGAGGATTCAGGACAAAGAATTAACCTTAAAATTACAGCTAGTTCAGGAGCAAAATCAGGCATCACTTTTTCACAAGAAAGAGAGTGAAATCTGGAACTTGCTCCCTCAAAAAGCTGTGGATCCTGGGGTCGCCTGGGGCTTTCCAAGACTGAGATTTCTGTTCATTAGGAATGCAGAACCAAGGCAGGTAAATGGAGTTGAGATCCAGGTCATTGACTTATAGAGTCATTACAGCACAGAAGGAGGCCATTCGATCCATCGAGATCAGGCACGATCTAACTGGCTTGAGGTGCAGAATGGTTTCTTCCTGTTCCTATATTTGTGGCAGTATTTTTTAAAAAGTGCAGGATTTTCCTGGAATTTATCCCATTCGTAGCAGGTCAGGAAGCGGCCAGCACTCCTACAAAAAAAATCTGGGAATTCTCACGATTTGCATTAAAAAATGTGATAATTTTCCACAACTACATTTGAGTGGAGAAAGGGTTAACTGTACTGGGGCGATAACTCTCAGGACCAGAGTGCTCACTGGCAGTGTCTGTTTCATGACACACTTCTGGGGCACGTTGTGGATTAATTGTGAACTTGGACCCCCCCCATCTCCCCCTAACCCCAACACAGAACTGAAAAATCTGCTCCCTCTGCGCAGTCGAATAAACAACAAACACCACAGAGCAAACAAGTGGATTTAGAGTAGATAGTTCTTGATGCCGAGACAGCACCAGCAGAGGCTCAAATGGGCTCCCTCTGTGCTGAAATTGCTTGGATTGTGTGACTGGATAAAGACTCCATTCCAGGATTTCCTTCCAGCTTTACTCCACTCCTTCCTCACCATGCACTTGTTCCATGTTTGCATTTGTTAAAGTTCCACAGAGAGAGAGAGAGAGAGAAAAAAGCACTATTTCTCTCAGTCGGTTGAACTTAAGAGAAAATCTTTACTTCTACTTAAGTCACCCTAACAGAAAGCTCACTTGAAGATGGGGATAAGGAAGATGAAGGTTTTCCTGGTTCTTTTGTATTGAGAAGTGTAACCAGGGCTTGTGCTGAACTGATGGATTCGATTCATTACAAGAACTGTAGCAGGTGAGTGCGTTTAGTACACCAAGGGTGCTCTCTCTCTCTCTCTTTGATTGTCTTCTGTTTTTAGATGTAACAGTGTTTGTACTTATCAAAAGCCAAAGGATCTTTTTTTATGAACAAGGTCTTGCTTTTGCAAGCAGAAAACATTTCTCCAGCTGGCAGGGATTTGGGAGTGAGTTGCTATCTTGGTTTGTTTGGAGGCTGCCTATTCTGGATATTGACTTCTAGCCCATGGTGAGCCCAGGATTTTGTCTACATTTCCGCTTCATCGGCTGCAGAGGGTGAACCACCATGTAAAATCCTGGCACCTGGCAGCTGAACTTTAAACCCTCCCTGAGAGGCTTCTGCCTGGGAATTTGCACTCCTTACTCACTTGCTGGCACCAGCTCCACAGCCATTAACCTTTTGAAGGCCGGAGGACCGAAATAGTATGTTTTAAAAAAAGATTTACATGAGGAACTTTCTTTGGATAATGAAAGGGTTTGCAGAAGACTGAATGTGGTTTTACCCCTACTTTATCATAATGTGCATTGGCCTCAAATTTGCTCAGTTGGTAGCACTCTCACCTTTGAGTCAGAAGGTTGAAGGTTCAAGAGAAAGTTCAGGACACGAGCACAGAACGATGATGTTCAGACAAAACCATCCTTCACACAAGACCTTCTACCAGGACCCCTCTCTGCCTGTTCAGTGGCTCAGATTGGCATTCCTGACTTTCAAAAAGCACAAGTTGTTTTCCCAGTGTCTTGGCCAACACTCTCCCCTGCACCAGTGGCAGGTTGGCCATTAATCTCCGTGCTGTTTGTGGGATCTTGCTTTGCGCAAAATGGTCAGCACATTTGGCCATGTAGTAACAGAGTGTACTTCAAAGCAGTTCACTGGGCTATTTCTGTACTGGGTAAATACATGTTCTTTCATTCAGAGATGTCTATAAACATGGTTTTGAGCCATACAGAATAGTTCAGTATCAGATATTAGATCCTTGTTTAGTGTTGTTTGCTGATCTCAGCTAGGTATAACAGGCCTGGAGATGAGACAGACATCAGCCAGGATCCCAGCTCCTGATCATCACCCACAGATTCCTGCTGGAATGCCAATTAAGGAAAGGCTCAAGCTTAATAGTGATGTACTCCACAGTCAAATAGCCTGCTGGTGCTCTCTCCTACAAACATAAAATTGATGGACAGGAGAAGTGCAGCTGGCGTGTCTCATGCGCTCCATGAATCTTGTGGTATGTCCAGCTGCCTTTGTGTACCAGTCCCACAGTCTTGCTCCCTCCCTGCGTTCCGCTCACGCACTCTTTCACGTTTTTTGACTGCCTACTTGGTGAAATCTAAAATCCTTTGTGGTTCTTCCAATCACTAACTAAACTAAGAGCAGTGTCGACTTTGCAAAAATGATACTGGGGCTTAAGGGGTTAAATTATGAAGACAGTTTGATTAAACTTGGATTGTATTCCCTTGAGTTTCGAAGATGAAGGGGTGGTCTAATTGAAGAATTTAAGATGATGGAAGGATCTGATAGGGTTGATAGAAACTATTTCCTCTGCAGTGGGAGTCCAGAACAAGGGGACGTAAGCATGGTATTAGAGTCAGTGCATTCGGGAGAGATGTTAGGAACAACGTCTTCGCAACAGTAAAAATCTGGAATTCTATCCCCTCGGCTGTGAATGTTTGGGTCATTTGAAGCTTTCAAAACTGAGAATGATAGATTTTTATTTTATTCGATAAAGGTATCGAGGAATATGGAGCAAAAGCAAGTAAATGAAGTTGTGATACAGATCAGCCAAAAATGGTTTCTCCATTTCTGACGGACTTCAAATTTGCCCAAATATTTTTCCTGTTTCTGAAGCTTATCCGATATATAAGAAGTTTAAAAAATTCTCACCAAGCTAATGATTTTAACTTTAAACATATAATCCTGTTAAATATTTAAAATTCCTTTGCACAGACTGTTCATTTTTACTCTACAATAACCTGCATTTATAAAGTGACATTCATGTACAAAAACCTTCCAAGGCATCAGGAGAATAGAAAGAATTAACTGAATTAATGAAGACTTGAGTAAAGAGATTTGAGGTATTACTAGGGAGTCAGTCAAGAGATGCGATATCACAGGGAGCGAGCAAGGGAGCACACAGGCGAGAGGCGGTGAAAGGGAGAGATGTTGAAAGGCAGAGAGAGTTCAGATGGAAATTTGAGAGCGATTACAAGCTGACCTACCTAATGTTCAAAGTGTCAGCTGTGCCTCACTGGGGTAGCATTCTCACCTGTCAGTCAAAGTGTAGGTTCAAGTCCCACTCCAAAGGCTTGAGCACAGAATCTAGGCTGACACTCCTAGTACAGTGTTGAGGGAGTGCTGCACTGTCAAAGGTGCTGTCTTTCAGATAAAACGTTAAACCGACTGCCCTCTCAGGTGGACATGAAAAATCCCGCGTTCACTATCGGGAGAAGAACTGGGGAGTTCTCCCCCGGTATCCAGGCTAATATACATCCCTCCACCAACATCACAAACTGATTTTTTTTGTTCATTCTTGTGATGTGGGCATCGCAATTAAGACCAGCATTTACTGCTCATCCCTAATTATCCTTGAGAAGGTAGTAGTGAGCTGCCTCCTTGTGTACAACTGAGTGGTTTGCTCGGCCATTTCAGACGGCAGTTAAGAGTCAACCACATTGCTGTGGGTCTGGAGTCACACATAGGCCAGAAGGGGTAAGGAAAGCAGATTTCATTCCCTAAAGGACATTAGTGAACCAGATGAGTTTTTACAACAATCCAGTATTTCATGGTCACCATTACTGAGACTATCTTTTTATTGCAGATTTAATTAACTGAATTTAAATTCCACAGTTGCCATAGTGGAATTTGAACTCACATCTCAGGATTATTAGTCCAGGCCTCTAGTATAAGTCCAGTAACATAACCACTAGGCTACTGTACCCTATAACTGGTCTTTGCTGTTTGTGGGAGCTTGCTGTGCGCAAATTGGCTCTACGTTTCTCTACGACTACACTTCAAAAACAATGTTAGTGAAATGCTCTGGGATGCCCTTTGTTTTCTTTATAAGCAGAGACAAAGATGATAAGCACCTAGAAAAAGCTACGGGCCCCCTAATCTCAGCATCTTGCTCGTTTTTTTATAAATGATTTCATGCTCATTGTTTCCCCGACCTCTCCATAAATCCCTCCCACATGTTGATCACTCGCTGTGAAGAACCTCCTGACGTCATTCCCAATTTGAATCTGTGTCCACTTGTCCTATTTTCATGGTTTCACAGACAGGTTTTCTGTACAGTTTATTTATTAAGACTAAGGGATGATCTGATAGATGCCTGCAAAATTGTGAACATGTTTGATAGGGTAGAATTAGGGAAGATGTTTTCACTTGTGGCGAGCAGAACCTAAGGGTTGTAAATATAAGAAACTCATTAATAAATCAGGAATTCAGAAGAAACTTCTCTGTCCAGATAGTAGTGAGAATTTGGAACTCGTTATCACAGGAAGTCATTGAGGCGAATAGTGTCGATGCATTTGAGGGGAAACTGGATAAATAGGAGGGAGAAAGAAATAGAAGGATATGTTGATGGAGTTAGATGAAGTAGGGAGGGAGGAGGCTTGTGTAGAGCATAGACACTGACATGGATGGGCCGAACAGCCATTCTGTAGTGAGTGACACCTGTTCTTGCTGAAGTGAAAGACAAAGCCCATTGAAAAGGAATGAGTAGTCTAATTTCAGTTGTGTATTGTCCACATGGAGGAAACTCCAGCCCTAATGTTACCAATTGAACTGTCCAGAATTTATTTCAGATAAAATCTATATATAATGTTTCATACGTGACAGTGAGTGTTTCTTTTCTTCCATGTCTTTTTTTTTTTGGCTTGATTTCCCTATATCGGATAATTACCTTCCCAGATTGAAGCTGAATTTATATAAAATCTGGTAGAAAATAATTTCAACACTAGCCGTGGAACAGTTTATCACATTGCTGGCACTATATAAATGCAAGTTGTTGTAAGTGAGGACAAGATCCTGGGCACTGGTTTCATTTGAACTTCTCCATGATTTTTATTTTCTATAAACGGAAAGGCAAATTCAAGTTACATACGTACATACAAATTAGGAGCAGGAGTAGGCCACTCGGCCCCTCGAGCCTGCTCCGCCATTCAATAAGATCATGGCTGATCTGATTGTAACCTCAACTCCACATTCCCGCCTGCTCTGGATAAGCTTTCACCCCCTTGCTTATCAAGAATCTATCTTCCTCTGCCTTAAAAATATTCAAAGACTCTGCTTCCACCGCCTTTTGAAGGAGAGAGTTCCAAAGACCTCACCACCCTCTGAGGAAAACATTTCTTCTTATCTCAGTCTTAAATGGGCGACCCCTTATTTTTAAACAGTGACCCTTAGTTCTAGATTCTCCCACAAGAGGAAACATCTTTTCCACATCCACCCTCTCAAGACCCCTCGGGATCTGATATGTTTCCATCAAGTCGCCTCTTACTCTTCTAAAATTGTTCTTGGATTAGTTCTTGGGGAGAATTACTTGCTCTTTGAAATAGTATCATTTATTTCCACCTGAGAGAGAGGGCAGACAGGGCCTCAGTTTAAAGTCTCAGCTGAGAGACGGCACCTCAGACAGTGCAGCACTCCCTCAGTGCTCCACGTGTGCTCAATGCTCTGGAGTGGGTCTTGAACCCACAACCTTCCAAGTCAGGTGAGGTTGACGGGAGTTGGGGACAGGTCTTGAGGGTGTCATTTACAGAGTCTCTGAGCTCATGATCAAAACAACAGCAAACAGGATCCCCTGAGTATCGCAGGGTGATTTTCCCAGCAAAATGCAGTGAGTGGAGGATAGTTTGAGAATATAAATGATGTGTGAAAAATCAATCTCAGTCACTTACAGCAATGCGGTCTCTAGGCATGATTGACCAGGGTCATCTCCACTTTGGCCAGGTCTTGTGGTGTCACGATATGTGGTCAGGGTTGCCAACCCTCCAGGATTGGCCTAGAGTCTCCAGGAATCGAGTCCAATCTCCTGGACACTGCAGCGAGAAAAGCCCAAGGAAAAAACATTCTAGCAACTATAAAAAGGGAGGTTTCTGTTCCATTTTCTTGAAATACTTTTGTTTATTAGTTCTAAAGGTATTGGAGTTTGGGGGGTGTGGGGAAAAGCTAATTTACAATCAAGAATCATCCAATTGAATCACAAAGAATCTATTCACTTTCCAATTGGCGGTGGGAAGGCAGGGCCCTGTAAGGATGGATGTGTCGGGCGGCCAATGGTGGAAGCATGGAGGCGGAGCAGTAAGAGGCGGGACTTCATGTAATGAAACGTTCAGGAATACATTTAATCACTGTTGTCAATTCTAATATTCAGCCAAAAAATAAATCCTCGTGATCCCTTAACTGTGCTCCTCAGCGTGCACGACACCTGTTTGATGCTCAGGCGGGTACTTTTAAAAAAATAAAAAGAGCTCCGAAGGTCACAGGATAAAACATGAAACCTGCCATTGTGGGATAGGCTGTCTTGAGTGTTTTTCTGCTAAGTCTGTTTTGTTCTGTTTTTGAAGAATACAGTTCATCCGGCATTTTAAAAATAAATATTTGCAAATGGCGATGGGCCCGGGGAGCGATGTTATCCTGCAATGCTCAATGGAGCTTTGGTGTATTTACTGGTAACGAGATGTGAAGGTACAGAACCCGACATCTGCATCAGTCCAGGAGATCTGCTCACCCCCAAGCCCTGCTCTGTCTCCCCACCAAAAGCTGTTGAGGCTTTTTAAAAGTGCATTACTGAGCTCAATAAGCAAGGGTCTCAAGGGATATGGATCAAAGGTGAGTAATTGGAGTTGAGGTGTAGATCAGCCATGAGCTATTTGAATGGTGGAGCCAGGCCTGGGGGCTGAAAGGCCTCCTCCTGTTTATAACACTTGGAACAGACTCCCATGTGGGTGTTGCAAGTTCAAAGCATGGAATCGTTTAACAGTCGTATCGTGTGATGGAAGGGCTGAAGGTTCCTACTTGATAAGCAAGGTAAATGCACTGAATGGCCTCTCTCATCTCTATCTGAGTTGTGAATTCCTTTCTTTGTAGTTTCTCTTGATGATGTGATGCTTCACGGATGGTGGAGCTCCCCTGGATACAGTGGTGTAGTGGCCATGTTACTGGACTAGTAAGCCCAGTGAAAATGAGTTCAAATCGCACCACGCCAGCTTGCAAATTTGAATTCAGTCAAAAAAAAATCCAGAAATGAAAAGCCGGTGTCAGTAAAAGTGACTCTGGTCTTGTCGGGATGTTATAAAAACTCAACTGGTCCCGAATGTCCTTTAGGAAAGGAAACCTGCTGTCCTTGTGTCACTCCAGTTCCACTCCAATGCGGTTAACTCTAAACACTCCTCTGAAGTGGCCGAGCAAGACATTCAACCTGGTGATTCAAGGCAGTGGCTCACTAACAGCTTCTCAGGGTAACTAGGGATGGGCAATAACTCTCGGCCTTACCAGCAATGCTGGCATCCCGAGAATGAAAATACCATCAGTCTCAGTTTTGACATTTTCATTTGCCCCCCCCCCCCACCCCCAACTGCTACCCCCACACCCACCCCAGCCTCAAAAGTGGTTCAGCTACTTCAGAGGACAGTTAAGAGTAAACCACGTTGGTGTGGAATCTGGAGTCACATACAGACCCAGACTGTGTAAGGATGGCAAGTTCCCTTTCTTAAAGGACATTAGTGAACCAGTTGGGGTTTCAGAACAACATGACAGCTTCCTGATCATTTTTACTGATACTCTTTAGGGAAGAGAGTTCCAAATTTCCACTACCCTTTGTGTGAGGAAGTGCTTTCAGATATCGCCCTGAGTTTGTCTTTTCTCAGTTGATCTTGGGTTCCAAGTTTATTCTTTTCTAAAATGATTAATACAATCCTGTTTAATCCAAATTTCGAAAGACTTGAAGGTTATAAGTGGGTTTCGTTGGCATCTCCCAATTTTAACATCCTGTTGTTCCTTCTTTGGAAGCGCCAGTGGTGTAGATGTCTCCAAGATCGAGGAAATGGAAAAGATGTTGAAGGAGGCACAAGCAGAGAAGGCTCGACTTTTGGAGACAAGGGTATGTACCTCAGGATTTCACTAAAACAAAGATCCAACTCATCAGTTACAGCTCAGAAAGTAAAACGCACCATTGCTCAGGTTATGTTTTATTGGAAAAATGAACAACTTATTTCTTGCCCCCCTGAGCTATTCCTAGATATTGCTCTCCTTCCCCAGCTGGGTCCTTTCATGCTATTGGCTGATAGGACAGGTTGCTGACCTGCCTTGATATCTCCAGAAGAACCTAAGCAATAGGAACAGGCCATTCAGCCCCTCTAGCCTGCTCCACCATTCAATATGATTATGGCTGATCTGCTGCATCAACTCCATTTCCCACACTACCCCTATATCCTTGATTCCCTTAGTGCCCAAAAATCTATTGATCTCTGTCTTGATTATACTCAACAACTGAGCATCCACAGCCCTCTGGGGGAGAGAATTCCAAAGAATCACAACACTTTCAGTGAAGACATTTCTCCTCATCTCAGTCCCAAATGGCCAACCCCTTATCCTGAGACTATGCCTCATGTTCTAGACTATCCAACCAGGGGATACAGCCTCCACTGTTGATGGTCTCCAAACTACCAGACCTATCCACTCCTCTTCCTCCCTACTGCCTCATGGTGGTCGCTCATTGTGTCATCTCCTTCTCCAACCCCTTTCACTCGGCACCTCACGTCTGCAGAACTCCTCATCACCCTCAGTTTTCACTTCCTACAACCTACTTCAAAAACCCAAGCTTGGTGTGTCTTAAGCACATGCCAGGAATGTTTTAAATGCTGATTTATAAGGATGATATCAGAACTGGGAGGTCATAACTATCAGGAAATGCTGAACAGGTTGGTGCTCTTTCCTCTAGAAAAGAGAAGGCTGGGGACTGACCTGGTAGAAGGTTTCAAGATTGTGAAGGAGTTTGGTAGGGTAGATAGTCGTTGGGAAAATGCTAGAATCTATTCTAAAGGATGTGATAAATGGACACTTGGATAATAATGATCTGATTGGGCAGAGTCAACATGGATTTATGAATGGAAATCATGCCTAACAAATCTGTTGGAGTTTTTTTGAGGATGTTACTAACAGAATTGATAAATTTTCAGAAGGCTTTTGATAAGGAGATTGGTTAGCAAAATTAAAGCACATGGGCTAGGAGGTAATATGCTGGCATGGATTAAGGATTGGTTAACAGGCAGAAAGCAAAGAGTAAGAATAAATGGGTCATTCTCGCGTTGACAGTCTGTGACTAGTGGAGTACTGCAGGGATCAGTGCTTGGGCCACAGCTGCTCACAATATATATCTATAATTTGGATGTGGGGACAAAATGTAATATTTCCACGTTCGCGGATGACACAAAACTAGGTGGGAATATGTGTTTTGAAGAAGATGCAAAGTGGCTTCAGGGGGATTTGGACAGACTTAGTGAGTGGGCAAGAACATGGCAGATGGAATATAATGTGGAAAAATATGAGTTTATCCACTTTGGTAGGAGGAACAGATGTACAGAGTATTTCTTAAGTGGTAAGCAATTAGAAAGTGTAGATGTACAAAGGGACCTGGGTGTCCTTGTCAATTAGTCACTGAAAGCTAACATGCAGGTGCACCAAGCAATTAGGAAGGCTAATGGTATGTTAGCCTTTATCGCAAGAGGATTTGAGTACACGAGTAGTGAAATTCTGCTTCAATTGTATAGGACCTTGGTTAGATCGCACTTGGAGTACTGTGTGCACTTTTGTTCCCCTTACCTTAGGAAGGATATTATTGCCATAGAGGGAGTGCAACGAAGGTTCCCTGGGTGGCGGGACTGTCCTATAAAGAGAGATTGGGGAAACTGGGCTTGTATTCTCTAGAGTTTCAAAGAATGAGAGGTGATCTCATTGAAACCTACAAAATACTTAAAGGGATAGACAGGGTAGATGCAGGTAAGATGTTTCCCCTGGTTGGCGAGTCTAGAACCAGGGGGCACAATTTCAAAATAAGGGGGAAGCCACTTAGGACAGAGATGAGGAAACATTTCTTTACTCAAAGGGTTGTGAATCTTTGGAATTCTCTACCCCAGAGGGCTGTGGAAGCTCAGTCATTGAGTATGTTTAAAGCAGAGATTGACAGATTTCTAAATACAAATGGCATTTGGGGATAGTGTGGGGAAAAAGGCATTGAAGTGGATGATCAGCCATGATCATATTGAATGGCGGGGCAGGCTCGATGGGCTGAATGGCCTACTCCTGTTCCTATATTCCTATGTAGAGAAGATGTTTCCACTTATGGGGGAGACCAAAACTTGGGGCCATAAATATAAGATAGTCACTAATAAATCCAATAAAGAATTTAGGATTCTTTACCCAGAGAGTGGTGGGAACTCGCTACCAAAGGGAGTAGTTGAGGTGAATAAAATAGTGTTATGACCAGGTGAGAAAGGTGTTTAGGGTTCCCTCTCAGCCTTCACCTGGTCTTACCGTAATAACCTTTTATTTTTAAACACACCGTGTTTTTTGCTGCCCCTTGATGAATCCTTTTTCACTAACTTCCAATTATAAGGCAAAGAAACTTAGTTTTAAAGAAAAAAGGTTGAACTTTATTAAACTTAAACTTTAATTCGGTTAATGCCTATGGACACATGATGCACCCACGCTACTATGCATACGCGATACACACATGCAGATAGAGACAGAAAAGAGCAGAAGAAAAATAAAGTGGAAAGGTTTGAAGCAATCTCTGAAAAGGGTTTTTGTTACAGTTCTTCGAGCTCACTGTAGGGTCCTTGATTGTAGGTAGATCTTGCTCTTTGTTGGGGCCCAGTATTCTTCTTAAACCTTGTTCGCTGTAGGAGACTTTTCTCTCTTGGGGTTCATGTGTCTTCAGTGCATTTGGAGTTCCGTGAGAAAGAGTTGGGAGCAGACAGGAGAGGCTGTGGCGAGCCAGCCAGGAGAGGTCTTTTCAGTCCAGGATCAAACAGACATTCTTGAGTTCAAACTGTTTGTACAATTCAGAAAATCCCAGGTTGCCAAGAAGGTTAGTCATGCAACTAGCTGGTCTGACCACGTCTGTTTGTGGATTCTCTGGTGTTAGCCAACCCTGGAATGTCTCTTCTTACACGTAATACCTGCTGCTCAAAGTCCATTGTGGGTTAAATTGGATTAGGGAATAGCCCCTTTGTCCTTCCAAGCACTGGCTGTTAGTATGCAAAAAATGTTTTTCCAGCCAAGGGCCTGGTGATTTTTTAAACCAGTCCTTTCTTCACTTCAGCAACAGTTTGAAATTTAATGTCCATATGCTGAAATTAATATGCCTCATTCTTGGCAGGTGGGGGTCAAGCATGACAATAGATGTATTTAAAGGAAAGCTAGATAAGTGCGTCACGGCGAAAGGAATGAAGGGACATGTTGATAGTGTGAGATGAAGTAGGGTGGGAGGAGGCTCATGTGGAGCATATACAGTGGCATGAACCAATTGGGCCGAATGGCCTGTTTCTATGTTTTAAATATTAAGTAATTCTGTCTGTAATAAATCACAATTCGTCTGGGAGGTTCCTGACACATTCCTGCCAGGACCATGGGGGAATCCAGTTGGGAAACTTTTGTGCAGAAGGAGGAAAGGCTCTTTGTCCATGAAGTCTGTTCTTCCATGTACCATGAATATCTATCCTATCATAGGCTCCAGCTCACCCATCTAAACCATTTAGGATAGATGGATAGTTTCTGTCTGTTTACTCCCCAAACCCCAAAAGTTGTGGAAATCTTTTGAATCCATCCATGTCTCTCCACAATTCAACCCTGCCCTCAATAAACAACATCTCCCTCCTTCCAACCCACCTGCAGTATTACCCTCAGGTCCTGTTGAGCATGTAGTTTATCTGCTTATAACCTCCGCTCCCAATCAGAAATTTATCCAGCTCCTCTTTGAAGGGTTGAGTTGACAGAACTCCTGGCCTTTTTCTCAGAGTTCATTCCACATCCAGTGTGTGGTGGGGAAATAAAGGTTCATGTAAACTTCAGTCTCACTTGAATCTTGTTAATATTAACCTCTCACTTCCATAAATGAGTTACACATTAACCCCAGGCCAGGTTTTAACCAATGTTTGCTCAGAGCACTGTGGGTGATGTGCTGTCTTGGTGCACAGAATGAAACAGAAGATCGGAATCAGACACATTACTTCCTGCTGCTGATCAGCTGGCCCTGGAGGCTTCAATAACACTTCACAATCATTTCCTGTTTACCTTCCCTGGAAATTTAGATGCTCAGACTTCCTTGAGTTTTAGGAGATGGAAGTTCGGAAGTCCTACTTGGACAGTGGGGGGGGGGGGGGTGTGCTGGTTGGGTGTGTACGTGTGGCATGCACATGTGTGGTATCTGTGTATATGGGTGTGTGTGGGGGGTATGTAAGGGTGGGCGTGTGGACATGCATGTATGTTGAAGTGTGTATATTTATCATTTTCTGACATTCTGCGCCCCAGATTGGTGCAGAGATGGTGATTGACAGTCCATCAGTTTGAGTTTTAGGGGGTGCCTGTCTTCCCAAAAAAATTGCAAATATTTGTTTGTTTGTTAACAGAGAGCAGGAGAGGATTACCTCCAGTCATCATGGTATAGCAACATGGCAAACACCTCCTTTTCAAATGCACATACGATTTTAAAAAAATACCCATTAATATTCTTATTTTGAGCTTGTTTTGTGGGGTTCTTTATGAATTAGATTGAATGAACAGGAATAACTTAGATGTTCAAACATTGTCATCCAGCAGTCCAGTCTCTGCTAACCAATCTCCATCTGGCATCCCCACCTTAACCCAGTCAGCTAATCAGTACATTAGTAGCTGCTGATTTAGGGAAGGTCTCTAAAGGTGCAGTGATGGTGAATCACTTTTCTCTGTATTTCCTCTCCAAATCTGTGTTCATGCCCTCAGCTTGAAGCCCATTTCTCAGCTGTGTGTGTTAGGTAAGGGGTTCCAGAATGTTGACCCAGCGACGATTAGGGAACAGCCAATATACGTCCAAGCGTGTGACTGGGAGGTGGTGGTGTTCCCGTGCGCCTGCTGCACTTGCCTTCACGGGTTTTGGAGGAGCTGCTGAGGAAGACTTGACGAGTTGGGTCAGCTTTCTGGATAGTGATGTTGATGCTGTTCCCTCTCCCTCGCTCCCTCCCTCCCCCACCCCACAGGCTCGTGAGATGGAAATGCGTCATCTGGCCTTTGAAGAAGAGCGCAAGAGGCGAGAGGAGCTGGAGAAGAGGCTACAGGACGAAACCGATCACCGGCAGCAGTTAATCGATAAAGAGGTCAAGATGCGGGAGAAACATTTTTCGCAGGTACCTGGTCACTGGGATCGCATAAACTTATTTCATTGACGAGATTGCAGTGGAGGACAAGTGCAAATAAGACTGCTAGCTCAACAGTAATGGTGCCTTGGAGCCTATTGGGTTTCTAATACTGGCAGCACTGCCAGACAGCAAACAACACCTTGCATTTACATAGCACCTTTTAAAGTAGTAAAACATCCCAAAGCACTTCACAAGAGCATTATCAAATAAAACTCAATACAGAGTCACTTGAAGAGATAAGAAGACAGGTGACCAAAAGCTTGGTAAAAGAGGTAGGTTTTCAGGAACAACTTAAAGGAGGAGAAAGGGAGAGTGATTTAGGGAGGGAATTCCAGAGCCGATGGCCGTGGTAGCTGAAGGCAAGTAGTGGAATGTGTAAGAGACCAGATTTGGAGCAACGCAGAGGTCTCAGAAGGTTCTAGAGCTGGAGGAGGTTACAGAGATAGGGAGGGAGGGAACATTGGAGAATGAATGATTCCACTCAGCCAGGTTAGCGGTTTATTACAGAAGAGCAATGGTAAAAGCCTTGTAGCAGAAACACTACCTAAACACTAGGTTTTTGCAAGGGGACTGGGCAACTAGAGGCCTTACTAAAACAAAAACACACGAGCACCAACACCACAAGGTAGAGGGTCCTGCACTTGACAGGATTAAAATTATCTAATGTCTGCTGAAGGAAGCCTATGATTATTAGGCTATGTTTACAAACCCTGTCTCACATTTGTACATTGTAATAAAAACAAGAAATACTGGAAATACTCAGCAGGTCTGGCAGCATCTGTGGAGAGAGAAGCAGAGTTAATGTTTCAGGACAGTGACCCTTCTTCAGAACTAGCAAATATTAGAAATGTAAAAGGTTATAAGCAAGTAAAGCGGGGGTGGGGCAAGAGATAACAAAAGAGGTGTAGATAGGACAAGGTCACAGAATAGCTGACCAGAAGGTCATGGAGCAAAGGCAAACAATATGTTAATGGTGTGTTGAAAGACAAAGCATTAGTACAGATAGGGTGTTAATGGACTGAAAACTGAACAGCCGCAAGTACAAACATGAAAAAAACAGTGGGTAGACAAACTGAACAGACTAGGATAAAATCTTAGTCCTATCTACACCTTCTCCTTTGTTATCTCTTGCTCCACCCTCGCTTTACTTGCTTAAAACCTTTCACATTTCTAGTATCTGCTAGTTCTGAAGAAGGGTCACTGACCTGAAACGTTAACTCTGCTTCTGTCTCCACAGATGCTGCCAGACCTGCTGAGTATTTCCAACATTTCTTGTTTTTATTTCAGATTTTCAGCATCCGCAGTATTTTGCTTTTAGTTTTGTACATTGTAAAGCAGCCAGTTATCAAAAACCTGACATAGCATTTTCTACGTGATAAAGAAAGAACTGTGTTTAGATGGTATTTTTCACAAACTTAGGAGGTCCCAAAGAGCTTTACAGACATCATGGGAGATGTAGTCTTTCAGACAAGACATCAAACTGAGGCCCTGTCTGCCCTCTCAGGTGGACATAAAAGACCTCACAGCACTATTTTGAAAGTAAGCAGGGGAGTTATCCCTGGTGTCTTGGCCAATGTTTAACCCTCAATTAAAATCAATAAAACAGATTATCTGGTCATTATCACATTGCTGTTTGTGGGATCTTGCTGTGTGCAAATTGGCTGCCATGTTTCCTATTTTACAACAGTGACTACACTTCAGAAGTACTTCAATGGCTGTAAAGCACTTTAGGATGTCCTGAGATTGTGAAAGGCGCTATATAAATGCAAGTCATTATTTCTTTGAGCCAATAAACAGGAAGGTGCCACGCTCAATCCCTGAATGTTTTGCAGTTAGCGAACCTCAGCCAGGGCAAAGGTATCACGGTTGTTCTCTGTGGCTCAGACCGAGAGAGGGGAAGGATCAGCCAGGATTGGAGACCATCACCCGCATGGTCACTGGCCTCAAACCATGAAGGTTGGCTCCCTTTGATGAGGTACCAGAGGGAACTGGAGCTCAGGTGAACTGACAGGCAGTTTGACCAGTTTTACAGGTGATTAGGATCCGGAATGCACTGTCCGATAGGACGGTGGACACATCGGGCTGGATTTCACCAGCCCTTTGGGTACAGACTGGGAGGCGGAAAGGCTGGAAAATTGGCATGGGAAGGCATCAGGTGGAATGCCCTATGTCTTCCTGTTACCATGCCATCTTGCCAGTGGTGTGAAAGGTGGCAGACTGCCTGCCTGCCCGGAGCCCAATTAAACTACTTAAGTCGCCAATTAAGGGCCTTTTCCTCCCTCTGCTGGCATTTTACCAGTGCTTGGGGACCACTCTTTGGCTCGCAGAGGGTCCCCCCGACGGCAGTGGCGCACCTGCCCTCAGCGACACCCCAACCCCCATCTTGCCAGGGTCTGCCTGACTGGCCCCAGTGCCCTCAAACCCCACCTACCTGCCTTTGACGGCACTAGACCATCAATGCCCCCTCATCCTGCTGGTGCAGTCCCAGCAATGGCCACCCCTAGCAGTGAGTGCTGCTGAGCTGCCGGCCCTTGGGGACAACAGCCCCTGGCGGCCAGCTTGGTGTGGTCCCGCTGAGCACTGAAACAGGTCAGCCCCCCAACTTCAGCCTCGGCTGTGGGACCCCTGCCCCCTACATCAAATTCTGGCCTTAATCAATAGTAACTTTCCAAAGGGGATCAGATAAATACTTGAAGGAAAAATTACAGGGATATGGGGAAAGAGCCGTGGAGTGGGACTAACCGGATTGCTCTTAGAAAGAATTAGCATAGGCTCAATGGCCTCCTTACCTGCTGTACTATTCAATGTTTCCAGGGAAGAATGGAAGAAGACAAGAAATGTAAATCATATCGATAGCAGATTTGTCCCAGGTTGGAACCTTCTTCCTGTTGAGGGCCTTAATGATGTTCTAACCTTCCTTCCAGGCACGACCTTTAACCCGGTATCTACCAATCAGGAAGGAAGATTTCGACCTGCGATCCCACATTGAATCTTCAGGGCACAACCTGGAAATCTGCTACCAGGTGGCCATCTCTGAGAAAATGTGTAAAGGTTACCTCACAAAAATGGGTGGGAAAATCAAATCCTGGAGGAAACGGTGGTTTGTCTTCGATCGCATTAAGAGGACACTGTCTTATTATGTGGGTAAGTGATCTTTGCGCTGTTGGGGTTTTGTTTTTGAAGCACACAATGTTTTTATTTTTCTTGTGGATGCGACAACTATCCAACACTGTGGAATCCCAGTAAGGAGTCAACACCTTCGGTCGGGGTGGGAGGGGTTAGGGAGGGTGCAGGGAAGAAAGGAGGTGAAGGTCACTTGAAATTTTCCACACTGAGAACCAATAGATTTTTGGTAGGCCAAGGGTATTAAGGGTTACCTAACCAAGGCGGCTAAATGCAGTTACGGTACAGATCAGCCGATTTCTTTGAATGATGGTACAGGCTCGAGGGGCTGAATGGCCTCCTTCTGATCGTAATCTGGAGAGGCAACAGTACATGATATGGAAATGCTATTCCATGTTTGTGTGTAGTTTTGGCATCAGAATGGGATAGCAGAATGAAGCTCCCTCAATTCTGCCCAGACAGAGCTTATCTGTCCCAACCACAGTGAGCATTTCTTTCCTGTCCACTGAGATATCTGCTTCTGTGCATTAGCCATTTTTCAGGGGGCAGAATCTTCAAGTCAGACTCTCTACTTAGCGCCTATTCCTGCCAGATTGAAGCCAGTTTCGTCCTGTGCATCCGCTAGGGTTGCCAACTCTTGAGGTTGGACGTAGTCCTGGAGGTTTCATCACAGGAACTGCCCCGCCCCTGCACTCCCGCCATTGGTCCATCCTCTGGACGTGTTGCATTTCCACAGCCAATTGGAAAGGGAACAGGCTGTTTGTTAGCCAATTGGATTAAACTTGACTGTTAGTGAAACAGCCTTTTTTTCCCCATCTCCGATATTTCTATAATTAATCAATGAAAGTTTTCAAAGAAAAAGAAAAAAAAGTCTTTTTCATGCCGCCGATGATTTTTCTCCCGGGCTTTGTTTGCAGCAGTGTCCTGGAGATTAATGTTCAATTCCTGGTGAGACCAGGACAATCCTGGAAAGTTGGCAATCCTAAGGTTCACAGCAGACAGAGAATGAGATGAACATACCCCAAACTCACATAAACAGATCCATACAGCTGGTGGAGTCAGGGGATTTTCATCCCATGTGTCGGATTGTAGCCCAGGTCCCAGACTTAATGCGCAACATTCAAATTATTATGGAAAATAGGTGGGGGGGGGGGGTGGTGGGGGGGTGAGGAGGAAAATAGATGAGGAGTGAATAAAGATTTTAATGTTCAGCCTTACAGACCAGAGAGTCCCAGGTATGACTCCTAATCTGTGTTGAGTTAATCGAATTCATTGCCATTGAATTGTTGGCAGCTATCTGATCGCTGTCCCATGACCACCTGCATAATTGTAGACACTGAGGGTCAGATGTGGTGGCCCCTTCCTCTCCTTCCGGATGGTCCTGATGACAGGGGGAAGCAGTGTCGTAGTGGCAATGTCACTGGACTAGGAATCCAGAGACCCAGGCTTTAGGGACATGGGTTCAAATCCCACTATGGTAGATGTTGAAATTTGAATTCAGTTAATAAATCTGGAATTAAAAAGCAGGTGAACATTGACAATTGTTGTAAAAACTCATCTGGTTCACTAATGTCTAATGTCCTTTAGGGAAGGAAATCTGCAGTCCTTACCTGGTCTGGCCTACATCTGACTCCAGACCCACAGCAATGTGGTTGGTTGACTCTTAACTGTCTGATTGACTCATGTCCCTCTGAAATGTCCTAGCAAGCCACTCAGTTCAAGGCAATCCGGGATGGGCAATAAATGCTGGCCTTGCCTGCGATGCCCACATCCCATGAATGAACAAAAAAGTGCAGGCTCACACATATGAACATTGTGCGAGGTACCAGAGCAGTTCCTGGAGCTGAGGGTCCCTGTCCAGGCCCATCAACAGAGCTGGGAAGGATATTGGGGGAAAAAGGAGAGAAAGAAACAACTTCTAAAAGAACCAATCTGAACGTTTTAATTAAAATTATCTAATTCTTCAACAGATAAACACGAAAGTAAATTAAAGGGTGTGATTTATTTTCAAGCCATTGAGGAGGTTTACTATGATCATCTCAGAAGTGCCTCAAAGGTAAGAAGGTTTAAGAAACTACACTACTCTGGACCTAGTAACAGTATAGCAGCAGACCCTGTATCCCTCTCCCTTACTGTCATATCTACGGCTCTTCCAAGCTCAGTTGGCTGTGCTTTCTCCTCTGGGTCAGACGGTTATGGATTCAAGACCCACACCAGGACTTTGAGCACTCGATTCCACAGTGCTGTGTCCAAGGAATGTCAGAAGGTGGGATTAAACTAAGCTTTTGCAGGTCTCTTCAGGTGGATGATGGAGATTCCATACTAAGATAATTAGCAAAAGTGGGTGCAAAAGAGATTTCCTATAATCCCAGGGATGAGGGAGTGCAGCTTTGTGGTGAGACTGGAGACACTGGGATTGTTCTTCGAGCAGAGAAAGTTAAGGGGAGATTTAATAGTGGAGTTCAAAATTGTGAATGGTTTTGATAGCGTTATTAAGGATAAACTGTTTCCAGTGGCAGGAGGGTCAGTAACCAGAGGACGCAGATTTAAGATAATTGGCAAAAGAACCAGTGGGGAGACGAGAATTTTTTCTTGCAGCAAGTTATGATCTGGAATGTGCTGGGTGAAAGGGCAGTGAAAGCAGATTCAGTAGTAACTTTCAAAAGGGAATTGGATAAATACTTTTTTTTTTTAAAAAAGGATTTGCAGAGCTATGGGGAAAGAGCAGGGGAGTGGGATTAATTGCGCAGCTCTTTCAAAGAGCCAGCACAGGCACGATGGGCTGAATGGCCTTTTGTGTTGCATCATTCTAGTAATTAAAAGCAGACCAGGGAGTTTTCCCAGTGTCCTTACCAACCCTGCCTCGATTGACCACACTGCGGATGTTTGCGGAGCAATACAGGCTCAGAGTGGCTGCCACATAACAGTCACTGCATTTCAGAAATAAGTTGTTGTGTGAAAGTGCTTTCAGGCGTTTTAATGTTGCTATGTCAGTATTTATATTACATTCATCATCTCTTTTTTTCCACTGGTCCCAGTTGCAGTTCTTTGCTCTGCTTAGTAAATCAAGCACCAATCAATCAGTTTATTAGTCTGTGGCAGTTTGTAATAACAGGGCTTCATTCTATAAAAGGCCCGAGCACGTCACATTTTTTCCTTGGGTGGCAACTCTTTGATGCAGTTTGGGTTTAGAAAGTGCATGTGTTATATTTTGAGTAGTTGTGGCTCCGAGATTCAGAACATTGAAGTCGTTAACCCCTTCAGTTCCCTGTTGATCCCTAACTGACGCTGGATTTGAAATACCTGGGGGCTGCTTTGATCTGAGCTGGCTTTTCTTGTGAACGGCAATGTTTTAGGGTAAAGATTTAGCTAAAATCATAAAGAAAAAACTTTCATTTCTGTAGTCCCTTTCACAACCTTAGAACGCCGCAAAGAATTAAACAGCCAGTGAAGTACTTCTCAAGTGTTGTCACTGTTCTAATGTAGGAAACCCGACAGCCAATTTTCACACAGCAAGATCCCACAAACAGCAATGTGATAATGACCAGGTAATCTGTTTCAGTGATGTAGGTTGAGGAATTGATATTGACGAGGACACCGGGGAGAACTCCCCTGCTCTTCTTCCAATAGTGGCCTTGAGAGGTCAGATGGGCCTCGATTTAATATCTCCTCCAAAAGACGGCTTCTCTGACAATGCAGCACACCATCAGTATTGGCACTGGGAGTGTCAGCCGAGATTTTTTTGCGGCGTGAAACCCACAACTTTCTGACTTGGGTGAGAGTGCGACCAACTGAGGCACGTCTGACACATCAATATGTTCATTAATAAAGCAGTTCGTGGTTTAGTTACGCAGAGAACCAGGGAACTCTTTACCTGACGTCATGGCTCCTCGCAGTGATGGTGAGAGGGGTGGGGACTCAGTGGTACATACCCCTCATTGATCAGGCAGTGAATGAATGTCTGATCATTTGGGGGCCATTTTAACCCAACCCAACCCAACCCACTTGGGAGAATGGGGATGATTTCAGTCGAGAGGAGCATAAAATCGGATGGAGTGTAAAATGAGTATCTGACCCCCAAAGCTGTCCCATTCCCACCAAATCAGGTTTAATTAAAATGACCCCCCCCCCTTAATGCCTTTTGTAAAGTTACAGCTTTGAGCTCTGCTAATTATGAGCAAGATCACTAATCTTCCTTTCCATAGGTTTATTTATTTCTCTGCTTTTCTTTCCCTTTTTTCCTGTTGCTGGGCTATTTTCCTCCTTGCTCTCAGAAGGGATATTTGAGCCTGCATAGAATAAATGTACGTATAACTCACAATTCTCCGTGTTGTGTGTTGCCCTTTGCACCTCTGGTCTTTGAGGCCTTGTCTCTGTTCTATGTCAAAACAACTCTACGACAAGATTGTTTTTAACCTAATATTATCCTCAGCCGATGAGTTGATGATCTGAGCTCTCTGCCGACGAAAAGAAGCTGAGGGGGTGAAATTGCTCTTGGTTGATAGAGAATCAGCAGCTCGTTTACAACCCACTGCCCTGCCCCCCAATCCCCCAACCCCATTTACTTCAATAGAGAAGTAAAGCAACAACTTTTATCACACCTTTAACATCAGAAAACGTGGTAATGTGCTCCATAGAAGCATAATATAACACATTTTGACACTGAGCCACATAAGGACATGTTAGGACAGGTCAAAGAGGTCCGTTTCAGTGTGTCCTAAAGGAGAGAGAGGGATGCAGAGAGGTTTAGGGAGGGAATTCCAGAGTTAAGGCAGGTGGTGGCTTGACTGTCACCAATGGTGGTACAGTGGAAATCGGGGATGTGCAAGAGGAAAGCATTGGAGGAGAGCAGAGATCTCGGAGTTGCAGCATATTCATTTCCAATCAGGGTCACTGAGTAGGAATTGGGGATGATAACCCTCCCCAACTGCTAGTTTCGCTACCCAGGCTGCCACACTACCTAAGTGAGCTCATGAAGGGCTCCCTGTTTTCAGGGACCTGTATGTGAACACGAGTCAGTATCTTCAAGACAGATGGGGATTAAATGGGGGAAATGAGACTTCAGAGCGAGTGACTCGTGAAGTACATGGTGATATCCTCATTTCAGTGAGGAAGGAAGAATTAAAGATTTGCATTTCTATAGCGCCTTTCACCACCTCAAGACGTCCCAAAGCACTTTACAGCCAATGAAGTAGTTTTTGAAGTGTAGTCACGGTTGTAATGTAGGGCACACAGCAAGCTCCCACAAACAGCAATGGAGGGATAAATATTAGCCAGGACACAGGAGTGGGGGGGGGGGGGGCGTAGAAGTCCCCCTGCTCTTTTTCAAAACAGTGCCACATCTTTTACATCCACCTGAGAGGGCAGACAGGCTCTCAGCTTAAGATCTCATCTGGAAGACGGCACCTCCGACAGTGCAGCACTCCCTCGGTACTGCACTGAGAGTGTTGGTCTGGATTTTGTGCTCAAGTCTCTTGAATGGGTCTTAAACCCACAAATTTCCTGAGTCAGAGGTGAGTGTGCAACCTGCTGAGACACAGTTGACAGGAAAGTGATATGTTTAGACCAAATTGGGCAATTAATTCCACTTGCATGAAATGTTAGAAAAGAAGAATTTATATAGCGACTTACAGGTCCTTGGGAAATGCCAAAGCTCTCCAGAGACAGCTAGGGACTTTTTCTGAACTGTGGTCACTGTAGCAATGTAGGGGGAATCGGTTGTAATGACGACGTGTTAATTCTATTTCTCTTTCTTTTTCCCGTCCTTTTCAGAGCCCCAATCCAAGCCTCACGTTCTGCGTGAAGACCCACGACCGACTCTACTTCATGGTGGCTCCGACCCCAGAGGCTATGCGGATTTGGATGGATGTGATTGTTACAGGCGCTGAGGGATACACGCAGTTCATGAGCTGAGGGCCAGTAAAGACCTGGTTCTTGGGGTGGAGTGAGTTGGCATTGTGCCAGTCCTTCGTAGAACCGAGCTGCTCTATCCAACAGCGGAGGTCGCGCTGCCTGTCTTGACTGACTGACTGACTGTCTCTCCGTCTGTCTCTCTCTTTCTGTCTCTCTCATGCTGTCTGTTTGAACGACGATTGGGGCAACAAGTATACCAGTCCCATCTCACCGTGCAGAGTTAAGTAATGGAGGGATCATTTTATAATGCTTTTGCTGGAACGAAAACTGACTTCAGGAAAAATAAAGAGAAATATCTTCGCCTACAAACAAAAAAAAGGGAATGAACCTTCACCAAAGACTCCCATCCAGTCCTTGCAGTTTTAATTTTCCAAACGGATAATGGATGAGGCAAAAGGGTTTATAACAAAATAAAATGGGGGGAAAAAAAAAAACAAAAAATAATTTAACTCACAACTTATAGTAAGAGGCAGGCTTCAAAACAGAAAGATCCTCTTTGATGGACTTCTTTGTGAATCTGCAGGTGAGGGTGAACTGGTGCTCTTGCCAAGTTTGGACATACCCTGTAACCTCTGGTGCCCGAACAGTGACTCGATTTGTTACTGGAACTGTGCAGAAACGTTCAGTGTTCAGTGTCAGGCGACGACACGTGAAACACGTTCAAAAAAAACGTCCACTTTGACGTGCACATGCGCACACATGGGCGGACTGACTGCAGCTATACTGTGCGTTGTAGCACGAGCGATTGACCGGACTTGATGCCATCTGCAGACAAGGGGGGGAGATTACGGACACTCCCTTACGTGCCTTTTAAACCTCTGGTCCAGGAATTCCAAGTGCTCAGTCTATGGACTCCTTTTGGCATAAACAGCATTTCTTGGGAGTTGAATCAGGGATTGAAATTTGTTGTATTTTATAAATTTTTGGTTTTGATGCTGAATTTCCCGGTTAAACGATAGTTTAAATGATGCTGATCTCCCCGTGCAGCAGAACTTACCTCAACGCTTCGAGTTATTTTGCAGGACGAGAGTGGAATTTTGTCTTTCCTTGGATTTCTTTCATAATTATTAAGAACCCTGTAATGCGTCTGTTTCCTACACACCCCATGCCATAGTTTGCTTAAAACATCAGTAACTGTATTCATTTCGACTTTGTATTGTAGCCAATATCACACTGTGGCCAAAAAAAAGGGAACTGAATTTGGGAGATACTTTGAAATGTTTCTCAAGAACAATTGGTTACGTGGTTTGAGAGATTTGTTGGTTTGGAGTTCACGTTGGATTCGATAATTGAAAACTCTTTTTCACCTCAGTGAAGATACTTTGGGACTTTATCCTCATCTTGACAACCAAGTCTGGTGATGGCTTAACTTGTGTCTCGTGTTATAGATCATTGTGAGATGTGGCTTTTCCCAACACAGAGCAGAAACAGCCCCTCTTTAAAGTACGCACTTGACAGATTTCTTCTCTGGTGTCCTCTGACTGAACCAGGGACATGGTTGTGGTGCCAGAGTTGACCTCAGTGCCCTGGGCCAGGCAGAGCAAGATCCACCATAGTTAGTCCTCACACATTGGTTGCCATCAACTGGAAGAAGGACATGGATGGATGTCATGTGAGGATGTGTGACCTGCCCCTATGGTTGAATCGTTCACTGCCGTTGGTTATTCACACTTCACAGATGATGAGTAGTTGAACTGTAAAGAACAGGCAGATCCCAGAGTCAGCCCCCGGGTTCAATGTGAGTTTGCCAGGGCAGTACTCAGGCTGCTGCAAGAGGTCGTAGTGCCCTGGTAATAAGGGGAAGGTGCAAATTAGCCATGTTCCCTGTTTCTCATCACTCTCCAGTGACTCTTGTTATGTGGGTTCAGACTTTGGATGAATAAATTACATTTCTGTTTTACACCTTGGCTTTTTGTTTAACCCAAAGCTGCATTTCGAATCGTATTACCAAGAACACTCACTTCCAGCTGTGCAATATTGACCCACCCCATCCTCCACCTTTCTCTCACCTCCCACCTCTCCCTACCTCTTCTCCTCGCTCTCACTTTGCCCCCTCTCTCCCACCTCACCCCCTCTCTCTCCCACCTCACCCCCTCTCTCTCCCACCTCACCCCCTCTCTCTCCCACCTCGCCCCCTCTCTCTCCCACCTCACCCCCTCTCTCTCCCACCTCGCCCCCTCTCTCTCCCACCTCGCCCCCTCTCTCTCCCACCTCGCCCCCTCTCTCTCCCTCCTCACCCTCACTCTCCCTCTTCGCCCTCCCTTTCCTACCTCAACTCCCTCTCTCCCACCTCACCCCTTCTCTCACCTTGCCCCCCTCCTCTCACCTTGCCCCCCTCTCTCACCTCGCCCCCTCACCTCACCCACTCTCCTTACTTCCTCTGCTTCCTCAACCCCTCATTGCACCTCAGTTCCCCACCCCTGCCTCAGCCCCTTTCCCCCTTGCAGTCCAAGTTGCTCCCACAATGCTGTCAGGAAGGGAATTCCAGGACTTTAACCCAGCGACAGTGAAGGAACGGCGATATAGTTCCAAGTCAGGATGGTGCGTGACTTGGAGGGAAATTCTAACAAACTGTACAGAGAGAAGCCCTCTCCCAACACACCAATCCATGTCTAGATATAGGAAACAAAATTGTAACAAGATTTGGAGCCTTCGCAGCAGGTTATGTTTTGAGTATCAGGAGTTTCTGGTTGAGTGATGTCCTTTTAAAGGTGGGTTAGTGGTTACAGGTTCAACTGCGCAGGATGGTTTAACCCTCGATTGCCGTTACACTGAAGGTATGAAATTCATTATTGCAGTAACGTGAACTTTTGAAAATGTCACTTTCCCTGAAACTTTCATGGAATTGAATCTTTATTACATTTTCTTTAAATTAAAAACAACATCTAATTCAGTTCCTAGTGGTAATGTCACCGGACGAGTAACCAGAAACCCCAGCTAATGCTCTGAGGATGTCAGTTCAAATCACTCTATGGCAGCTGGTGGAATTTAAATTCAAAAAGAATCTGGAATTAAAAGCTGTACTCAGAATGATGACCATCGATTGTTAGAAAAACCCATCTGGTTCAGTAATGCCCTTTGGAGAAGGAAACCTGCCGTCCTTGTCTAGCCGACATGTGCTTGACTCTTAACTGCTGTCTGAATTCAGTTGTCAAGGGCATTTAGGGATGGTCCTTACTAGTAATGCCTGCATCCCATGACATGAATTTTTTTTAAAAAAGCAGAGGTGGGACGAACTGCTGTGATTATGCACTGAGTTTGCACCATTGTCCACAGCGGTCCAGAAGCCAGCACTGGGACGAATGGCCTCAGTGTGGCATCATTCAATAATTCTATACCAGATGGGAAGAACACATTAATGGTCTTCACTCCTCTATCCAGCTGTGTAGACGCAGTGACACTGTTGGGTACAAATGAGATGTCGGCCATTTAGCTGCTGCACATAACAATCCCCCACAAAAGGAGAAAATTATGGTTTTTGCATTTTTGATTAAACACTGTTGTTGCCAGGACAACCATGGGCCTTTCTGGTGGGAATAAATGTTCATCTATCCAGTAAATTACATGCAGCATCGCAAGATAGACCTGTCCCCACCAGTACTGTACCCCAGTGTGATACAGTGACAGATGTCCCCACCAGTATCGAACCCCAGTGTTATACAGTGATAGACCTGTCCCCACCAGTACTGTACCCCAGTGTTATACAGTGACAGACCTGTCCCCACCAGTACTGTACCCCAGTGTTATACAGTGACAGACCTGTCCCCACCAGTACTGTACCCCAGTGTTATACAGTGACAGACCTGTCCCCACCAGTACTGTACCCCAGTGTTATACAGTGACAGACAGACCTGTCCCCGCCAGTACTGTACCGCAGTGTTATACAGTGACAGACCTGTCCCCACCAGTACTGTACCCCAGTGTTATACAGTGACAGACCTGTCCTCACCAGTACTGTACCCCAGTGTTATACAGTGATAGACCTGTCCCCACCAGTACTGTACCCCAGTGTGATACAGTGACAGATGTCCCCACCAGTACTGTACCCCAGTGTTATACAGTGATAGACCTGTCCCCACCAGTACTGTACCCCAGTGTGATACAGTGACAGATGTCCCCCCCCAGTACTGTACCCCAGTGTTATACAGTGACAGACCTGTCCCCACCAGTACTGTACCCCAGTGTGATACAGTGACAGATGTCCCCACCAGTACTGTACCCCAGTGTTATACAGTGACAGACAGACCTGTCCCCGCCAGTACTGTACCCCAGTGTTATACAGTGATAGACCTGTCTCCACCAGTATTGTACCCCAGTGTGATACAGTGACAGATGTCCCCACCAGTACTGTACCCCAGTGTTATACAGTGATAGACCTGTCCCCACCAGTACTGTACCCCAGTGTTATACAGTGACAGACAGACCTGTCCCCACCAGTACTGTACCCCAGTGTTATACAGTGACAGACAGACCTGTCCCCACTAGTACTGTACCCCAGTGTTATACAGTGACAGACAGACCTGTCCCCGCCAGTACTGTACCCCAGTGTGATACAGTGATAGACATGTCTCCACCAGTACTGTACCCCAGTGTGATACAGTGACAGATGTCCCCACCAGTACTGTACCGCAGTGTTATACAGTGACAGATGTCCCCACCAGTACTGTACCGCAGTGTTATACAGTGACAGACCTGTCCTCACCAGTACTGTACCCCAGTGTTATACAGTGACAGACAGACCTGTCCCCGCCAGTACTGTACCCCAGTGTTATACAGTGATAGACCTGTCCCCACCAGTACTGTACCCCAGTGTGATACAGTGACAGATGTCCCCACCAGTATCGAACCCCAGTGTTATACAGTGACAGACAGACCTGTCCCCACCAGTACTGTACCCCAGTGTTACACAGTGACAGACCTGTACCCACCAGTACTGTACCCCAGTGTTATACAGTGACAGACCTGTCCTCACCAGTACTGTACCCCAGTGTTATATAGTGATAGACCTGTCCCCACCAGTACTGTCCCCCAGTGTTATACAGTGACAGACCTGTCCTCACCAGTACTGTACCCCAGTGTTAAACAGTGACAGACCTGTCCTCACCAGTACTGTACCCCAGTGTTATACAGTGATAGACCTGTCCCCACCAGTACTGTACCCCAGTGTTATACAGCGACAGACCTGTCCTCACCAGTACTGTACCCCAATGTTATACAGTGATAGACCTGTCCTCACCAGTACTGTACCCCAGTGTTATACAGTGATAGACCTGTCCCCACCAGTACTGTACCCCAGTGTTATACAGTGACAGACAGACCTGCCCTCACCAGTACCGTACCCCAGTGTTATACAGTGATCGACCTGCCCCACCAGTACTGTACCCCAGTGTGATACAGTGATAGACAGACCTGTCCTCACCAGTACTGTACCCCAGTGTGATACAGTGACAGACGTCCCCACCAGTATCGAACCCCAGTGTTATACAGTGATCGACCTGCCCCACCAGTACTGTACCCCAGTGTGATACAGTGACAGACAGACCTGTCCTCACCAGTACTGTACCCCAGTGTTATACAGTGACAGACAGACCTGTCCTCACCAGTACTGTACCCCAGTGTGATACAGTGACAGACAGACCTGTCCCCACCAGTACTGTACCCCAGTGTTATACAGTGACTGACCTGTACCCACCAGTACTGTACCCCACTGTTACACAGTGACAGACCTGTACCCACCAGTACTGTGCCCCAGTGTTATACAGTGACAGACCTGTACCCATCAGTACTGTACCCCAGTGTGATACAGTGACAGACAGACCTGTCCTCACCAGTACTGTACCCCAGTGTGATACAGTGACAGACAGACCTGTTCCCACCAGTACTGTACCCCAGTGTTATACAGTGACAGACCTGTACCCACCAGTACCATACCTAGAGCTATACAGTGACAGACCTGTCCCCACCAGTACTGTACCCCAGTGTTATACAGTGACAGACCTGTACCCACCAGTACCATACCTAGAGCTATACAGTGACAGACCTGTCCCCACCAGTACTGTACCCCAGTGTGATACAGTGACAGACGTCCCAACCAGTATTGTACCCCACTGTTACACAGTGACAGACCTGTACCCACCAGTACTGTACCCCACTGTTACACAGTGACAGATTAGTACCCACCAGTACTGTACCCCAGTGTGATACAGTGACAGACCTGTACCCACCAGTACTGTACCCCAGTGTTATACAGAAACAGACCTGTCCCCACCAGTACTGTACCCCAGTGTTATACAGTGACAGACAGACCTGTCCCCACCAGTACTGTACCCCAGTGTTATACAGTGACAGACAGACCTGTCCCCACCAGTACTGTACCCCAGTGTTATACAGTGACAGACCTGTACCCACCAGTACTGTACCCCAGTGTTATACAGAAACAGACCTGTCCCCACCAGTACTGTGCCCCAGTGTTATACAGTGACAGACAGACCTGTCCCCACCAGTACTGTACCCCAGTGTTATACAGTGACAGACAGACCTGTCCCCACCAGTACTGTACCCCAGTGTTATACAGTGACAGACAGACCTGTCCCCACCAGTACTGTACCCCAGTGTTATACAGAAACAGACCTGTCCCCACCAGTACTGTGCCCCAGTGTTATACAGTGACAGACAGACCTGTCCCCACCAGTACTGTACCCCAGTGTTATACAGTGACAGACAGACCTGTCCCCACCAGTACTGTACCCCAGTGTTATACAGTGACAGACCTGTACCCACCAGTACTGTACCCCAGTGTTATACAGTGACAGACAGACCTGTCCCCACCAGTACTGTACCGCAGTGTTATACAGTGACAGACCCGTCCCCACCAGTACTGTGCCCCAGTGTTATACAGTGACAGACAGACCTGTTCCCACCAGTACTGTACCCCAGTGTTTTTCAGCGATGGACCTGTACCTCCCACTACTGTATCCCAGTGCATTGCCGAAAATATTGTCTTCAGACAGCCCTAGTTAGAAGGAGGAAGCTGCTGACTGTTCTGGCACTTTTCACAGCCTAGGTGTCTCCCTATGAAAATTTCACACACCCATTGTTGGAATTTACTGTAATTTTAAAGTTGCCTTGTGATGGCAAACAGGAATGACTGCAAATTAAACGCAGGCTGATTCTGATGCACTGCAAACAGAGGAGATTAAACGCTACATCGTACTGGCAAGTTTTTACTTTAAAATCGAGAGAGGAGCAGTTACAAAGGAATAGACAAATTTCAAACCCTGATCCCAACTGCGTGAGTTTTTTTAAACAAAGGAAAATAGAAGTTATTTATATGAATGTGTGTTGAATTTTTAAAGCCTGTTCATAACACTTTGTGAAATCAGGAAAAATGATTTCTGAGGAACTGTAGAAGCCGTATTTAAAGTCCTGTTGCCATGGGATCATGTATCACGTTGTACCTTATAGTCTGTCGTACTTGGTTAAATAATGATTCTTATGAGGCTCGATGACTAAAAGTTGTTGCTTTTATAGTTATATCTGTAAATGAAACATATACTAAACAATCATTCTACATGTAACACATTGTAAATTTACATCCTAAAACCATATCCTGCAATACCTTTTATATATTAAAGCCATAACTGGCTACTCGACAATCTGATGGATAATTTGTGTTCACTCAATGCCTTGCTGATTCACACTTTTGAATTCTATATCAGGTCTTGGCACCGAGATGACCATGACTGATACCAGTCATAGAGGTTTTAAAAGTGAGTTGGGAGAGTGGGTTGAATGAAAAATATTCTCCTCACACCCCCGAAAGTTACAACACAACCACAAACCCCGCCGCCCCCCCCCCCCCCCACCGACTCTCTGCCAAAAATTGCCTTCCAATCACACTCAGTGGTATCAGGAGTGACATCTCTGAGGGTCCTCAATTATGAGTTTTTTTATTGTTGTCAAGTCTGTGTGATTGCAAGTGCAGAATTGCCACCACCTTCCCAAGGACCCTTGAGGAATCTTCTCATTGCCCAGCTAACAAGTTACAGTGTGTTTAGTTTTTGTTTAATTGTCGATTGCTTTTGGGGTCTCTGGTTTGAGGAACAGGGAATAACATTTATTCATTATCCAGCGACTTGTTGCATCAGATTTTACAGTAACAACGGAAAGCCTGCAATACAGAAAGGCCACTGGTGTTGCTTTGAGGAGGTGAGGGGACAGGTTGTAGGGTTTTGCAGTCCTTTGAATGCATCATGTTAATTGATGGCTGCCCTTTCAAAAGGGAATTGGGTAAATAATTGAAGGGAAAATATTTGCAGGGCTTTGGGGAAAGAGCGAGAAAGTGGGGCTAATTGGATAGCTTTTCCAAAGAGCCAGCACGGGCACAATGGGCTGAATGGCCTCTTTCTGTGATTTACTCTCCAGCCTGGCCACTTGTAATGAGTCGTGTGTGCATCTCAAATGGAAAGCGGTGAAGAAGCCACTTGAGCACACATCCCCACAAGCCTCTGAAAAATACCTGCCGCACTATCACAGCAGCATTCAGTCTGGTCAATCAGGTTGTGTTGTCCGTTTAGTCTGTCTTTCAGATGAGATGGTAAACCGAGGCCCCGTCTACCAGCTCAGGCAGGTGTAAAGGACCCTGTGTCAAAGTAGAGCAGGAGGTTTTCCCAGTGGCCTGGCCAGCACACCTCTCAACCATTATCACCAAGCTCAGACTAAATGGTTATTTATCTTGTTTACTGTCTGGGGGGGCTGCTGTGCACAAACTTGCCGTCGCACTTATCTACATTATCACGGTGAATACACTTCAGAAGTAACTGAGAAGCAGTTAACTTAATCGCTCCACCATCGGCAGCCGTGCCTTCAGCTACCTGAGCCCTAAAGCTCTGGAATTCCTCCCCCAAACCTTCCATCTCGCACCACCATCATCCCCCCAACCCAACGTTAAGACACTCCTTAAAACCTACCTCTTTGACAGGTCCACAGGTCACTGAAAGTGGCAACGCAGGTGGATAAGGTAGTCAAGAAGGCATACGGCATGCTTGCCTTCATCGGCCGGGGCATAGAGTATAAAAATTGGCAAGTCATGCTGCAGCTGTACAGAACTTTAGTTAGGCCACACTTAGAATATTGCGTGCAATTCTGGTCACCACACTACCAGAAGGACGTGGAGGCTTTGGAGAGGATACAGAAGAGGTTTACCAGGATGTTGCCTGGTCTGGAGGGCATTAGCTATGAGGAGAGGTTGGATAAACTCGGATTGTTTTCACTGGAACGACGGAGGCGGAGGGGCGACATGATAGAAGTTTACAAAGTTATGAGCGGCATGGACAGAGTGGACAGTCAGAAGCTTTTTCCCAGGGTGGAAGAGTTACTAGGGGACATAGGTTTAAGATGAGAGGGGCAAAGTTTAGAGGGGATGTGCGAGGCAAGTTTTTTACACAGAGGGTGGTGAGTGCCTGGACCTTGCTGCCGGGGGAGGTGGTGGAAGCAGATACGATAGCGACGTTTAAGAGACATCTTGGCAAATACATGAATAGGATTGGAATAGGGGGATACGGACCCCGGAAGGTGCAGAAGGTTTTAGTTTAGGCAGGCATCAAGATCGGCGCAGGCTTGGAGGGCCGAATGGCCTGTTCCTGTGCTGTACTGTTCTTTGGCCAAGCTTTTGGTCACCTGTCCTAATATCTCCTTATGTGGCTCAGTGTCAAATATTGTCGAATAACACTCCTGTGCAGCGCCTTGGCATATTTTACTACATTAAAGGTGCTATTTAAAGTTGTGGTTGTTGATAAGCCAGTGCCTACACACAGTACAGCACCCTCACTGAAACAGGAGTGTTGCAGATAATGATAGAACCTCAGTTTGGACTTGGGACCTTTATACACCAATTGGGTCACCCATCAGCCACGTCACAACAGCCAACAAGGCAGAGAATTCTGGAGGAGGTGAGTTTCCATCTGACCGGAAAGTGGGCAGGAAACTGGTTTCCCGATTTATTTTTTTATTTTATTTAGAGATACAGCACTGAAACAGGCCCTTCGTCCCACCGAGTCTGTGCCGACCAACAACCACCCATTTATACTAATCCTACATTAATCCCATATTCCCTACCACATCCCCACAATTCTACCACCTACCTACACTAGGGGCAATTTACAATGGCCAATTTACCTATCAACCTGTAAGTCTTTGGCTGTGGGAGGAAACCGGAGCACCCGGCGGAAACCCACACAGTCACAGGGAGAACTTGCAAACTCCGCACAGGCAGTACCCATAACTGAACCTGGGTCGCTGGAGCTGTGAGGCTGCGGTGCTAACCACTGTGCTACCCTTCTGTGCCAATCTTTCAACTCCTGTTAAATACACCCACTAGTTTGTTGATCCTTGCATCACATCACATTTAATTATTCCTTTGTGTAAAACAAATCTCGACTACACACAAAACAAATATGTATTTATACAAAATGCGAGGCAGTTCTGCAGTCACTAGCTATGAATTGGCAGAAGAATCGGCACAGACTCGGTGGGCCGAAGGGCCTGTTTCGGTGCTGTATCTCTCCATGGCTCTATGACTCTAATGGTTTCAAAAATCAAAAAGAAAGACTTGCATTTATAATACCGCCTTTCACCACCTTCGGACATTCCAAATGGTTTTATGGCCAATGAAGTACTTTTTGAAGTGTGGTCACTATCGTGATGCAGGAAATACTGCAGCTAGTTTGTGCACAGCAAACTCCCATAAGCAGCAATGTGATAATGACCAGATCACCTGTCTTAGTGATGTTAGTTAAGAGATAAATATTATCCATGTTAGCAGGGAAAACCTCCCTGTTCTTCAAATAGTGCCATGGGATCTTTTATGTTCACCCGGGGGGAGCAGACAGGGCCTGGGTTTAACACCTAATCCGAAAGATGGCACCACTGACAGTGCAGCACTCCCTCAGTACTGCACTGGGCGTTTCATGGTCTCAAATCTCTGGAATGGGGAATGAATCCACAAACTTCTGACTCAGAAGCAAAAGTGTTACCCACTGAGCCATAGCTGACTGCTTAGCAATAATAACCCTGGATAATCAGACACTAAACTTTAGATCTAATTCTATCCTAGTCAATTTGCTCTCCTTTTCCCCTGAAAGTACTAACTCTCATTGGGCTACAGTATCACCTTACCCAACGTTGTGATTCTTGGTGCATCCACTGGGCCAAGCAAGTGGCAGCAAGTTATTCAACTGTGGAGGGCATCAGAGACATGCATGACGCTGTCTTTTGCTGACGGCACACAAGTGTCCCAGCAGAGGCGGGGAGTGTGCTTGGGGGTCTCTGGACAATGATAAGGGGCCGGCTGGTTTCATCCCTCCTCGCAATCCTTAGGTGATCAAGGCTAATTGCCACAGCCCAATGCTGTCTCACGCATGCCAGGAATCGAACATGCTCCATGTGGTTCACTGTTCCACCACTGGATGGCGGACTTGCCCATTAAAATATTTCTATATCTTGAAAGTCTATTGTTTGCACAGGAGTAAATGAAGTTTGATTTAGTTTAGCAGAATTCTGAAAGGGAATTAACTACATTTATCCGGAAATAATCGTACATCCACAAATATTTAAACTGCAAAGGTGAAAAATAGCAGCATTTTGTTCTAAATTGCTTCAACATTGGCGGCCGTGCCTTCAGTACCCTGAGCTCTAAGCTCTGGAATTCTCTCCCTAAACCTCTCCGCCTCTTTCTCCTCCCTTAAGACGCACCTTAAAACCTACTTCTCTGACCAGGCTTTTGGTCACCTGACCTAATATCTCTTTATGTGGCTCAGTATCAAATTTGGTCTGATAACGTTTCTGTGAAACGCCCTGTGTTGTTTTACTGCATTACAGGTGCTATATAAATGCAAGTTGCCAATTTCTGGTTTTATATCAGATTTTGAGTGTCGGTGGTCTCTGTCTCACTGTCGATTGTGTCGCCTACATGATGTGGATCTCAATGCTTTTAGTGATTGGGAACAGGACACTAGGCTTCCTTATGAGATGAGTTTGACAGTCCCATTCAGTTAGATCACCAGACAAAGCTTGCACTTCGGGTATGTAGGGACCAGTTTCCCAATTTAGTTACGCATAACACACAGAGGAATTCTCCCCTCTAATGTAAATAACCTCGTACAGAAAATGTATTTTTAATGTTGATACTCAAGGACCTTGTGGGTCCTAGTGGTGAAGACCAATTCCTTCAATGCATTGATTTCCAAAATACACAGAGACTTACTACAGGATTTAATATTATTTCTGATTCCCAGGTGTTGATCGCTGCAGTCTCTGGGAACATTTGTACAGAGCAGTGTTAAGCTGTTGTATAATAAGCTGGGTCTCTTTTGCTTCAATTTCTTTCCAGATTAAGGCTTTAAATGATAATTTTTATGTCACTATTTCGGAGAAAGGAATTTGCTGAAGCGATGACCTCCTTTCTGTCTGATTTTATGTATGCCATCAACAGATCTGCCGTATGATTGTGATTCTATGACCTTTGAACATCAAGTTACACTCTGCAGTGTTCCATCACCTCTCATCATCCTTTCATTAGCGGGAGTTTAGATGTAGGCTTTTTTTTGCACCTATGTTCACAGGTTTGATGAAAATAAAATAAAAATTTTATGTGAAAGTTAGTAACTGCAGCTTTCTCTTTCTGGGGTTTTATTTTGTTTTATTGTGGATGGTTTAAAACCTGACCCTATGATTGCTTAAGACAACAGTAACTTGCATTTATATAGCACCTCTAACTCACTGGAGCGTTATCGGACAACAATTTGACACCGAGCCACAAAGAGTCACGGGGTCAGGTGGTCACAAAGGCATGTTGTAAGGAGCGTGTTAAAGGAGAAGAGAAGTCAAGTGGTTTGGGGAGGGAATTCCAGAGCTTCAGGCCTCAGCAGTTGAAGGCACGGCCACCAATGGTGGAGTGATTTAAAACCAGGGCTGCTCAAGAGGCCATAATTGGAGGAAAGAGAGAATATAGCAGGTTGTAGGGATTGAGGAGATAACAGAAATAGGGAGGGGTGAGGCCATCGGGGGATTTGAAAACTAGGATAAAAATGTTAAAATCAAGGTAGTCAGGGACGGACAGCGAATGTCGATCAGTGAGCACAGGGGTAATAAATTTAAAACAAGAAATGCTGGAATCACTCAGCAGGTCTGGCAGCATCTGTGGAAAGAGAAGCAGAGTTAACGCTTCAGGTCAGTGACCCTTCATCAACATCGTGAACATCAAAACATCAACGCAAGCTCGAGGAACAACATCTCATTTACCGATTAGACATGCCGGACTGAACACTGAGTTCAATAATTTCAGAGCATGATGGGCCCCACTTTTTATTTTTATTTTTAGTTATCTTTTCTTTTTTATTTGTTTATCTTATTTTATTTTGTTTAGTTTGTTTCCACTGTGCCTACCCACTTTTTTTTTCATGTTTGTGCTTGGGGCCAGGCTGTTTATTTTTCTGTCCATTAACACCCTCTCTGCACACTATTAACACACCGTTTGCCTTTGTTTCATGACTTTCTGATCAGTTATTCTCTGTGACCTTGTCCTATCAACACCTTCTGTTTGGTTATCTCTTGCCCCACCCCCATTTTATTTGCTTAAAACCTGTTACATTTCTAATATTTGTCAGTTCTGATGAAAGGTCACTGACCTGAAACGTTAACTCTGCTTCTCTCTCCACAGATGCTGCCAGACCTGCTGAGTATTTCCAGCATTTCTTGTTTTTATTTCAGATTTCCAGCATCTGCAGTATTTTGCTTTTATTTTAGTGAGCACAGGGGTGACGGGTGAACGGGACTTTGTGTGACTTAGGAGATGGGCAGCTTAAATTTTGAATGAGCTCAAGTTTATGGTGATACAGAGTAAAAGAGAGACATGGGATGAATTAGGAAGAATTGTTTAGTAACAAACATAGGCTTTACATGACTATAGGTGAAAGAGACAACTGGTGGGGGTTTTGGGACCCTGGGAAAGAACGGGTTATGAAGGATGAGGCAGTGATTTCGATACTTGCTCTTTCACCTCTCAGACCAAAGTTGAAATCCAGCCCAGGTTAAAGGTAGGGCAGACTCATCAGCTGCTGGCTGTAGTGTCATCAATATTGTAATGTAGCAAACACAGCAGCCAATTTGTGCCCAGGACGATTCCACAAACAATAATGGTTGTCATCCTTCCATCTCTGAAAGGTGATGGACACGCAGCAAACACTCCATTTAGGTGGAGTGTCTTCTCTTGCTGCACCTTTGCTGATGGCTGTGAAGGCCAATCCTTGAGAGGCAGGTTCTGCCACAAGTACCGCACATGAAGTTGCCAAGTGAGGCTGTGAGTTTTTGTTTTTGATGTTGGTGCCTGTTGCCAAGCTGCTGTAGCAACTGGTCATTGTGGTAGTGCCCACCAGTCCACAGGATGTGTTACCATTTCCCTCTTTCACCAGTTAATGATTCCCAAGTGTGATAGTCAACATTTAGGGCCTTCCTTTCATGCTTGCAAGCATCCTCGAAGCAGAGCTTTGGGCTCCCCACTGGTCATCTGACCCCGGCTCCCTCACCATGCAGAAGGTCCTTTGGTATGTAACCGTCTTCCATCCTGTAGACATGTCCGATTCACTGAAGCCGCCTCTGTTTGATTAGTGCCAATACACCTGGGAGCTCTGCCTTTGAGCGGACTGTCACATTTGTGATTTTGTCCTGCCAGGATATACTTTTGTGCAGATCTGGGCCCTGCCAGTCGGTGCCTTCAACATTAACAACAACATCAAGAGCTAATGGCTAAGGGAGTAAACCCGGAAAAATCTGGAGAGGGGTCTCATTAGGCGGTTGGTGTTTCCCTCAAATTAGCACCTTCTGGCAACTCCTGCAACCGAGCATTGAGATAAATTACCAATTATCTGTATTTTAGTGGTGTTGGTTCGGGGATAAATATTGGCCAGAACGCCGGGGAGAATCCCCCCCCCCACCCCCCCGCTCTTCTTCGAATAGTGGCCGTGGGATCCTTTACATCCCCCTGAGAGGGCAGACGGGGGCCTCGGTTTAACGTCTCATCTGAAAGACAGCATCTGCAAGATTGTCAGCTTGGCTGGGTCTAGAGGAGGTGTAAATGGCAGCAGCAAAACCATCAACAGCAACTGCGGCTGAAAAAAAAATTAGTTATGATCCAAATTTCTTGAAGTTAATGTTGAGTCTGGATAGTTATAAAAATCTTTTGGGAAGGGAAAGTTTGTCTCTAGTCCAGAAGATGGCGATACTGGGCCAGTAAATAGCCTTCCACGTCGGCTAGAATCCCTTAATGCCCTTTAATAGCAAGCTGACTGTTCTTCATTCATATCGACAGGATCAAGCGGGAGTGACCAAGTTTTTTAAATAAGGTCTATTTTTCTTGCCTGCTTCCTGTCCGAAATGCCCCGTGTCCTTGGACTGTCCCTTGTCCTGCAGAAACTATCTAGAAAACATTCCCCTGAACGGTGATTCATGGAGAAACCAGGCAGCAGGCGACAACATTCACTGTGAAATCTTTCTCCGCTTTGCAAATAGGAGCTGTAAGTTGCCATTAAATCTTTGCATCCGGGATTTTGCGTGAACCTTTTGTACAGTATTTAGTGATTAATCCCAGACCGGATAGAAAACCTCACACAAAATGTTTCTATGGTGTCCATGTACATAAATCTTTCGAAGTGGCAGGGCAAATTGATAAGGTGGTTAAAAAAATATGGGTTACTTGGGTTTATAAATAGAGGCATGAAGTATAAACACAAAGAGATCATGCTTGGACTTTATAATTCACTGGTTAGGCTTCAGCTGGAGGACTGTAAATAATTCCAGGCACCCGCTCTTCAGGAAAGATGTAAATCCCTTAGAAAGGGGACAGAGGAGGTTTCTCAAGCTATCACTAGGGATAAGGAACTTCAGTTATGAGTTGAAATTGGAAAAGTTGAAAACTTGGAAAATAATTTTTTTCACTCAGAGTCGTGTGGATCTGGAATGTTCTACCTGAAAAGATAGTGGAAGCTGATTCCATCGATAATTTTAAGATGAGGAGTTTACACGGTTACAGACAGAAAAAGCAGGAATGTGAGACTGAGTGTGACTCCTCTTTCAAAGAACCAGCCCAGGCACGTTGAGACAAGTAACCTCCTGTGCTATCGTTTTCTGTGATTCTATGATTTTGTTTGTGTCCCTAGCTCATTTTGTTTTGGATTTGCTAAGAGTGAGTGAGTAGGAAATGCAGGATATACGAGTGTGTGAGTCCAAAAAGATAAATCATAGAATCATACGATAATAGAGCACAGAAGGAAGCTATTCAGCCCACGTTTCTGCACCAGACCTTTCAAAAAAGCAATCCAATTAGTCCCATCCCCCTGCTCTTTCCCTAAAGCCCTGCAATCTTTTCTCCTGCCAGTATTTATCTAATTCCCTTTTGAAAGTTACTATTGAATCTGTAGTCACCACCCTATCAGGCAGTGCACTCCAAATCCTAACCCTTCATCGCATAAAAAAGTTTTTCCCCACTGTCGTCTCTGGTTCTTTTCCCAAACACCTTAAATCTGTGCCCTCTGATTATCGATGCTTCAGCCGCTGAAAACAGTTTCTCTTTATTTGCTCTGTCTAAACCCTTCATGACTTTTGACATTGAATTATCAGGAGTAGAAAACCCCAGTCCAATCGAGGAGATATCAGACATTATGAAAGTTCAGGTCAGGTATGACTTTTGCTCACTTCTTCAGATGGTAAAGACAAATTTGTGTTTATATAGCACCTTTCACATCCTCAGGTTGTTTTACAGTGCTTCATAAGCCAATGAGGTACCTTTTAGGTGCAGTCACTGTTGCAGCTGCTAATTTTCACACAGCAAGATCCCACAAATAGCATTGAGATTAATGACCAGTTAGGCTGTGCTGAGGGAAGAGCGTTGGCTAGAACAGCAGGAGGGGTACCATGGGATCTTTACAAACATTTGAGGGAGCAGACGGGGCCTCGTTTTAACGTCTTAACCTCTCACATTGCAGCTTGGAGCGAGTGAGCCTTTTATTTAACAACACTGCCGTTTGGGAGGGGGAAATTTGCCTCAAGTCCGGTTCCTAAACTAATCTATAATCTCTTAATTCCCATTAAGAGGGAGCTGACTGTCCTTATAGGGAGAGAATCGGGGGTTCATCCAGTTCTGAATCTATTTTTAAAAAGTCTATTCATTGGTTGTAAAGTATTTTGAGATGTGCTGAGTATTGTGAAACAGCTCTACAGACATACATTTGTTTCTTTCTTGCTTAACGTAGGAACAGGAGGTCATTCAGCCCCTCCTGCCTGTTCCACTATTCAATGACTGATCTGTATCTTAACTCCATCTACCCACCTTGGTTCCATAACCCCTAACACCCCTTGCCCAACTTAAACCTTTCAATCTAAGTTTTGACATTTTCAATTGACCCCCAGCCTCAAAGCTTTCTTGGGGGACGAGAGTTCCAGATTTCCACAACCTTTTGTATGAAAAAGTGCTTCTTGACATTATCCCGAATAGCCTAACTCTAATTCTGAGGTTAAGACCCCTTGTTCTGGACTCTTCCAACAGAGGAAATAGTTTCTCTCTTGCTACCCTATCAAATCCTTAGATCATCTTATTCTATTTGAACACAGTTGGGGAGGTGAGATGAATGGACAAGAGAGTTGGAACAGGAAATGGCCAGTAGCCAAATGAGCTGTTCTGTATTGATCAATCTCTGCACAACCTTCTCCCCATACCTCTCAATCATAGAACAGGAGGAGGCTATTCAGCCCCTCAAGTCTGTTCTGTCATTCAGTAAGATCATGGCTGCTCTGTATCTTCACACCATCTATCCACCTTGGCTCCACATCCCCTTACACCCTACTTTAACAAAAATCTATGAATTTTGGATTTCGATTTATTAATTGAGCTAGCATCTACTGCTTTTTCTGGAGACAGTTCCACACTTCTACCATGTTTACTAACTTTTCTCCTGAACAGCCTAATTTCAAGGTTATGCCCCCTCTTTCTGGACTCCAAAGCAGAAAAAGTTTCTCTCTGTCTGCATTATCTCTTCCTTTCAAATCCTAAAAATCTCAATTGAATCACACTGTAACTTTCTAGTTAACATTGGAACATTTGAAACAGGATGAGGCCATTGGGCCCCTTGAATCTATTCCACCATTCAATTAGAACACTCTCTTACATCTATATACCTGCCTTAGTTACAAATCCCTTAATACCAATATCCAACAAAAAGCTGCAACCACTGCAATCTAAAACTAATTCATTGTGCGACATACCATGAGATGATGCAGTAAGATGCCAATTAAATCATTAACCCATTGTTGGGTGATTTAATCTTACTTGCCCACTCAGTATGGATTAAATAAAGAGTTCGGCCACTGGACTTTGTCAGGATGGTTTTATTGATCTACTTAAACATAAATGTTTCCAGTTAAACATGGTACAACCTCAAATGCACAGCTGTGCCAAGGACACAACTTGATCTATCTTCCTCCTACCAAGGATACCTGGTGTCAGGAAACCCCCTCCCAACCCAGGAGCTCTGCCTGACTGCGACACTCGAAGTCCTTGTATCGGGCTTCTTTCCATTTCTTACAATTACTCAACCCCACTCCCCTCCCCTCCTGCCAATCCTTGTTTGGCCTGATATTTTATTATTCTTTAGTATGGAGATGCCTGTTCGAATTCTTATCCGGAATTCAGTGTACTGGCTCTGCAGCTATGACGATCTCACCCACCAGGACAATGGATCCTCACAACCAGAAGTTCTGCTTGTAACAAATTGTATTCATTGAGTTATATTACAGAGAGCAGACCTTGAGCTGAAAACACACTAGACTTTCCTATCTTCTTAAGATGAGTTTACAGTTTTTAAACTGCTGTACTAGCAGTTTTTTTTTAAAGTAAAGGCACAAATAACATTTCTCACACACATAGGATCATAAAATAATACGGCTCAGGAGCCATTCAGCCTTTCCGCCTCTTTGAACGAGTTATCCAATTCCTCCCAGTCCCCCAGCTCTGTTCCCACAGCCCTTTGTAATCTTCCCCGTCAAGTATTTATCCAATTCTCTTTTGAAAGTTACAAATAAATTTGCTTCCACTGACTTTTCACACCGTGCATTCCAAATCACTGCAACTCACTGGGTAAAAAAACATTTCCTTATGTCTTCTCTCTTCCTTTTGCCAATTATCTTATGTCTGTATCCTTTGCCACTTCTGTCACTTGAAACTGTTTCTCTTTATTTTCTCTATCAAAACCATTCCTGATTTTTGAACGTCTCTTATTTAATTTCCTCTTAACCTTCTCTGCTCTAAGGAGAACAATCCCAGCTTCTCCAGTCTCTCCGCATAACTGAAGCCCCTCATCCCTGGTACAATTTTAGTAGATCTCCTCCGTACCTTCTCCAAGGCCTTGATATCCTTCCTAAAGTGTGGTCCCCAGATCCTACATTATTCACTCTCATCCTCTCTGGATGTTGCTGGATGTATTTGGGGTCATTTTGTCACATATTGTCCAGCCACTCCTCCCCCACATTCCCGCGGTTGGTCACCCAGCATCGCATCCTTGCAGCTCCCAGCCAATCAGAAAATGAACAGGCTCTTCATTGTCCAATTGGATGATTCCTGACTGTTGGTCAAACAATCGAACAGTTTTTTAATTCATTCATGGGATGTGGGCGTCACTGGCTAGGCCAGCATTTAGTGCCCATCCCTAATTGCCCTTGAGAAGGTGGTGGTGAGCTGCCTTCTTGAACCGCTGCAGTCCATGTGGGGTAGGTACACCCACTGTGCTGTTAGGGAGTTCCAGGATTTTGACCCAGCGACAGTGAAGGAACGGCAATATAGTTTCAAGTCAGGATGGTGTGTGACGTGGATGGGAACTTGCAGGTGGTGGTGTTCCCATGCATCTGCTGCTCTTGTCCTTCTAGTTGGTAGAGGTCGTGGGTTTGGAAGGTGCTGTCTAAGGAGCCTTGGTGCATTGCTGCAGTGCATCTTGTAGATGGTACACACTGCTGCCACTGTACGTCGGTGGGGGAGGGAGTGAATGTTTGTGGATGGGATGCCAATCAAGCGGGCTGCTTTGTCCTGGATGGTGTCGAGCGTCTTGAGTGTTGTTGGAGCTGCACCCATCCAGGCAAGTGGAGAGTATTCCATCACACTGCTGACTTGTACCTTGGAGATGGTGGACAGGCTTTGGGGAGTCAGGAGGTGAGTTACTCGCCACAGGATTCCTAGCCTCTGACCTGCTCTTGTAGCCACGGTATTTATATGGCTACTCCAATTCAGTTTCTGATCAATGGTAGCCCCTAGGATGTTGATAGTGGGGGATTCAGCGATGGTAATGCCATTGAATGTCAAGGGGAGATGGTTAGATTCTCTCTTATTGGATATGGTCATTGTCTGGCATTTTTGTGGCGCAAATGTTACTTGTCATTTATCAGCCCAAGCCTGGATATTGTCCAGGTTTTGCTGCATTTGTACACAGACTGCTTCAGTATCTGAGGAGTCGCGAATGGTGCTGAACATTGTGCAATCATCAGTGAACATCTCCACTTCTGACCTTATGATTGAAGGAAGGTCCTTGATGAAGAAGCTGAAGATGGTTGGGCCTAGGACACTACCCTGAGGAACTCCTGCAGTGATGTCCTGGAGCTCAGATGATTGACCTCCAACAACCACAGCCATCTTCCTTTGTGCTAGGTATGACTCCAGCCAGCAGAGAGTTTTCCCCCTGATTCCCATTGACTCCAGTTTTGCTCGGGCTCCTTGATGCCATACTCGCTCAAATGCTGCTTTGATGTCAAGGGCAGTCACTCTCACCTCACCGCTTGAGTTCAGCCGTTTTGTCCATGTTTGAACCAAGGCTGTAATGAGGTCAGGAGCTGAGTTGTCTTGTCGGAACCCAAACTGAACATCACTGAGCAGGTTATTGCTAAGCAAGTGCCGCTTGATGGCACTGTTGATGACACCTTCCATCACTTTACTGATGATTGAGAGTAGACTGATGGGGTGGTAATTAGCCGGGTTGGACTTGTCCTGCTTTTTGTGTACAGGACATACCTGGGCAATTTTCCACATTGCCGGGTAGATGCCAGTGGTGTAGCTGTACTGGAACAGCTTGGCTAGGGGCGCGGCAAGTTCTGGAGCACAGGTCTTCAGTACTATTGCCGGAATGTTGTCAGGGCCTATAGCCTTTGCAGTATCCAGTGCCTTCTGTCGTTTTTTGATATCACGCAGAGGACTTCAGGAGGGGGCCGAGATGGATCATTCACTCGGCACTTTTGGCTGAAGATTCTTGCAAATGCTTCTGCCTTATCTTTTAGACTGATGTGCTGGGCTCCCCCATCATTGAGGATGGGGATATTTGTGGAGACACCTCCTCCAGTTAGTTGTTTATTTGTCCACCACCATTCACGGCTGGATGTGGCAGGACTGCAGAGCTTAGATCTGATCCATTGGTTATGGGATCGCTTAGCTCTGTCTATCGCATGCAAGTAGTCCTGGGTTGTAGCTTCACCAGGTTGACACCTCATTTTGAGGTATGCCTGGTGCTGCTCCTGGCATGCCCTCCTGCACTCTTCATTGAACCAGGGTTGGTCTCCTGGCTTGATGCTAATGGTAGAGTGGGGGATATGCCAGGCCATGAGGTTATAGATTGTGGTTGAGTACAATTCTGCTGCTGCTGATGGCCCACAGCGCCTCATGGATGCACAGTTTTGCATTGCTCGATCTGTTTGAAATCTATCATATTTAGCACGGTGATAGTGCCACACAACACGATGGACGGTATCCTCAATGTGAAGGAGGGACTTCGTCTCCACAAGGACTGTGCGGTGGTCACTCCTACCAATACAGTCATGGACGGAAGCATCTGCGGCAGGCAGATTGGTGAGGACAAGGTCAAGTATGTTTTTACCTCGTGTTGGTTCCCCCACCACCTGCCACTGACCCAGTCTAGCAGCTATGTCCTTTAGGACTCAGTCAGCTCGGTCAGTAGTGGTGCTACCGAGCCACTCTTGGTGATGGACATTGAAGTCCCCCACCCAGAGTACATTTTGTGCCCTTGCCACCCTCAGTGCTTCCTCCAAGTGGTGTTCAACATGAAGGAGTACTGACTCATCGGCTGAGGGAAGGCAGTAGGTGGTAATCAGTAGGAGGTTACCTTGCCTATGTTTGACCTGATGCCATGAGACTTCATGGGGTCCAGAGTCGATGTTGAGGACTCCCAGGGCAACTCCCTCCCTACTGTATACCACTGTCCCGCCACTTCTGGTGGGTCTGGCCTGCCGGTGGGACAGGACATACCCGGGGATGGTGATTGCAGTGTCTGGGACATTGTCTGTAAGGTATGGTTCCGTGAGTATGACTATGTCAAGCTGTTGCTTGACTAGTCTGTGGGACAGATCTCCCAACTTTGGCACAAGCCCCCAGATGTTAGTAAGAAGGACTTTGCAGGGTCGACAGGGCTGGATTTGCCGTTGTCGTTTCCGGTGCCTAGGTCGATGCCAGATGGTCCGTCCGGTTTCATTCCTTTTTATTGACTTCGTAGCGGTTAGATACAACTGAGTGACTTGCTAGGCCATTTCAGAGTGCATGTAAGAGTTAACCACATTGCTGTAGGTCTGGAGTCACATGTCGGCCAGACCAGGTAAGGACAGCAGATCTCCTTCCCTAAAGGACATTAGTGAACCAGATGGGTTTTTTTACAACAATCGACAATGGTTTCATTTAATTCCAGATTTATTAATTAAATTCAAATTCCACCTTCTGCTGTGGTGGGATTCGAACCCATGTCTCCAGAGCAATACCCTGGGTCTCTGAGTTACTAGTCCAGTGATAATACCACTACGCCACCATCTCCCCTATATATACCAACATCTGAATTCGGAGCAGGAGTAGGCCACTCGGCCCCTCGAACCTGCTCCGCCATTCAATAAGATCATGGCTGAACTGATTACTCCACATTTCCACCTACCCCCGATAACCTTTCACCCCCTTGCTTATCAAGAATCTATCTACCTCTGCTTCAAACATATTCAAAGACTCTGCTTCCACCACCTTTTGAGGAAGAGAGTTCCAAAGACTCACGACCCTCTGAGAGAAAAAATTACTCCTCATCTCTGTCTTAAATGGGTGACCCCTTATTTTTAAACAGTGACCCCCCTAGTTCTAGATTCTCTTTTTAGTCTTTTTACCCTCCCCCACCACAACCCATCTCCAATCGTTTTATAAAAAATAAATGATGGTCTTCAAAGAGAATTTAAAAAAACTTACATTTTTTAAAAATGAGTTCCGAAGAAGGGTCACTGACCCGAAACGTTAACTCTGCTTCTCTTTCCACAGATGCTGCCAGACCTGCTGAGTGGTTCCAGCATTTCTTGTTTTTATTTCAGATTTCCAGCATCCGCGGTATTTTGCTTTTATTATACATTTTTTAAAAAGTGGGCGTGAGCAAGAATTGTTCAGTTTTTCTCCTGGCTGTTCCTTGCGGCACTGTTTAATTAATCTTCAATTCCTGGACACTCCACAGGACCATTTTGGGATAGATTGGGAATCTCTATCACTTTGCATTTACAATGCAGTAACTGTTGTGTGCACATCAGGGCCAGATGACTTTGAGAAGGTAAACTCATTGTCATACTTGAGGGGAACAGATTTACACAACTATGGGGAAAGTGGGGGGGGGGGGTTAATTGGATAGCTGTGCCAAAGGGCTGGAACAGGCACAATGGACTGAATGGCCTCCTTCTGTCCTGCATCACTCTATACCCAGAAGGAAAGCAGAAGTTAAAAATAATAAGCTTGGAAGGTCGACGTTTGCAGCCAGGGTGGCTTTATATGCTGCACAGATTTGGCAGGAAGTTTGACAGAGGCAGAGAGGAAATGTTAAATGAGTGAGCAGAGAGAGTTAAGTTTATAACTTTAATTAAGCATGAACCAGCCTTAACTAACCATAATCAGGTCTGGGGAGGTTCCCTCCCTCCCCAGTAGGGTAATGTTGAAGATTCTCCTCCAAGTGTTCCGTTAGCAGTTGGAACAAGGGTGACTTACAGCAGTTGAATTGGATTGGGAAGCTGTCTCCGGGATCCTGTTTGCCCTATTTCTTAAAATCTCTCTTTTTTAAAAAAAAAATAACGAACACTTCAACAGCATGAAGTTAATCTCTTAAGATTGACAGTACAGGTACCGTTACAGTTCTAACACACAGAGGAGACTCTCGGTTATATTGTTAGCTCAAGGTGACCTTTCTCCTATTTAACTGTTCTTTAAAAAAAAGTTTAGAAGCTGTGGTTTTGTGAAGACGATTACAAAGAAATGCTTTGGGCATGGTTTGCAAGTGTAAGCTACAGTCGCTAAAGGTGGAGACTAGGCAACGAGAGATACACACTCAAACTGATTTATTTAAGTTAGTCCCGTTTCCCCCCAACTCTGTCAGTTTGTCCTGCGCTAAAGTGCAGTCGGTCGCTGAGGTTTGCAATGTATTTTCTCCATTGGAATATCCATTCTCAGCCGTCAAGCCAAACACCCTCCAAGGTGTCAGCTGTGACTCAGTGCATAACACTCTCCCCTCTGACATTGCAGGTTGTGGGTTCCAGTCTCACTCCTGGACTTGAGCACATTATCCAAGCTGACACTCCAGGACAGTCCTGAGAGAGTGCTGTCTTTCTGATGAGACATTAAACTGAGGCCCTGTCTGCCCTCTCAAGCGTATATAAAGGATCCTATTGCACTGTTTCAAAGAAGAGTAGGGAGTTCCCCCTAATGTCCTGGTAGATATTTTTCCCTTAACCTACATTATGATAGGGACTACATTTCACAATGTACTTCATTTCCTCTGTAGCGCTTTGAGACATCTGGTGGCTGTGAAAGGCGCTATATAAATGCCATCTTATTTTTCAACCAACGTCACTAAAACAGATTATCTGGCCACTTATCACATTGCTGTTTGTGGGAGCTTCCTGTGCACAGATTGGTTGCTGTGTTTCCTACATTACAACAGTGACTGCACTTCAAAAATAACTTCATTGGCTTTAAAGTGCTTTGGGACAGCCCGAGCTTGTGAAAGGTGCTATATAAATGTAAGTGTTTCTTTCAAGTTGTTTCATTTTGATTTAAAATTGTTGCTGTTTTTAATGTATTTCACTCTTCAATCTCCACATTCAGAGACTTTATCCAATCATAAATCCCTTTCAAATCTGTTCTCAGCTTTTGAGACGTTGATTCTGTCCCTGTTCCACCCAACGTAGAATTTGGGAAAAATTCCCAACCCCACGAGACTCCTGTGCCAGCAAATTGGAAACAGAAAAAGGAAAATAGTATTCTGTTTTTAGTTACACATTGTATATTGTAGCTGATTGGTTTTGTATAAAACAATTTGTTTTTTGGGAGAACTGTTTGTGTTCAGTTTATATTTTAGACATTACCAATAGTAGATTTTTAAGTTGGTGTCTTTTGTCCCCACTTATTTCTCCGTTTTGTTGAGGAGATGGTGTTAAATTTGATCAGGAAAACATTAGATTTAAAAAGGATATTTGTGCAAATTGTTGTACCTGAATGCTGGTCATTTATTCATTTCTGCCTTCCCCTATGGCAACTTTCTACAGGGAATTTACTGTTCACAACCCCACCATTATTGTCCCGTCTTCCCCCTTCATTCTCCTATCTCCTATTTCCCATACTTCCTATCCCATACTGGGTACATGGGACGAACTGGATATGGTTGAAGTGATTCACTTTATACTGTGTTTTTCCCCTTTGCCTTAATCAGCGGCTTTGTTTCCTGTGCCTGAGAACTGAAACTTGAATTTTTTGGGCGTTGGTCCAGGTCCTGTCAGTGAGCAAAGCTGTTCCATTTTTAACAGCCAATCAGGCTATGTACATATTTAAAGCTGGAGTTGGATTTCATAGAGTCATACAGAACAGAAGCAGGCCCTTCAGCCCATCGTGTCTGTGCCGGCCATCAAGCACCTAACTATTCTAATCCCATTTTCCAGCACTTGGCCCGTAGCCTTGTATGCTATGGCGTTTCAAGTGTTCATCTAAATACTCCTTAAATGTTGTGAGGGTTCCTGCCTCTACCACCCCTTCAGGCAGTGCGTTCCAAATTCCAACCACCCTCTGGGTGAATTTTCTTTCCCTCTAAACCTCCTGCCCCTTGCCTTAAATCAATGCCCCCTGGTTATTGACCCCTCCACTAAGGGAAAAAGTTTCTTCCTATCTAATCTATCAATGCCCCTCATAATTTTGTACACCTCAATCATGTCCCCCTCAGCCTTCTCTGCTCTAAGGAAAACAACCCTAGCTTTTTCAATCTCTCTTCATAGCTGAAATGCTCCAGTCCAGGCAACATCCTGGTGAATCTCCTCTGCACCCTCTCCAGTGCAATCACATCCTTCCTATAGTGTGGTGACCAGAACTGTACACAGTACTCCAGCTGTGGCCTAACTAGCGTTTTATATAGCTCTAACATAACCTCCCTGCTCTTATATTCTGTGCCTCGGCTAAGAAAGGCAAGTATCCATATGCCTTCCTAATCACCTTATCTACCTGTGCTGCTGCCTTCAGTGATCGATGGACAAGTACACCAAGGTCCCTCTGACGTCTGTACATCCTAGTGTCGTACCATCTATTGTATATTCCGTTGCCTTGTTAGTACTCCCAAAATGCATCACCTCACACTTCTCAGGATTAAATTCCATTTGACACTGCTCCACCCATCTTACCAGCCCATCTATATCGTTCTGTAATCTAAGGCTTTCCTCCTCACTATTTACGACACCACCAATTTTCGTGTCATCTGCAAACTTACTGATCATACCTCCTATATTCACATCTAAATCATTAATGTACACTACAAACAGCAAGGGTCCCAGCACCGATCCCTGCTGTACACCACTGGTCACAGGCTTCCACTCGCAGAAACAACCCTCGACCATCACCCTCTGCCTCCTGCCACTAAGCCAATTTTGGATCCAATTTGCCAGATTGCCCTGGATCCCATGGACTCTTACCTTCTTAACCAATCTCCTATGTGGGACCTTATCAAAAGCCAATGTAGTCCATGTAGACTACATCAACTGCTTTACCCTCATCTACACATCTAGTCACCTCCTCAAAAAATTCAGTCAAGTTAGTTAGACAAGATCTCCCCCGACAAAGCTATGCTGACTATCCCTGATTAATCCCTGCCTCTCCAAGTGGCGATTAATCCTGTCCCTCAATATTTTCCAATATTTTCCCAACCACTGATGTTAGACTCACTGGCCTGTAATTATCTGGTTTATCCCTGCTACCCTTCTTGAATAATGGTACCGCATTCGCTGTCCACCATTCCTCCGGTACCTTTCCTGTGGCCAGAGAGGATTTGAAAATTTGTGTCAGAGCCCCTGCTATCTCCTCCCTTGCCTCACATAACAGCCTGGGATACATCTCATCTGGGCTTGGGGATTTATCTACTTTTCAGCCCACTAAAACAGCTAATACTTCCTCCCTTTCAATGCTAATATGTTCAAGTATATCACAATCCCCCTCCCTGATCTCTACACCTACATCGTCCTTCTCCATAGTGAACACAGATGAAAAGTAATCATGAAACCTCACCTATGTCCTCCAGCTCCACACACAGACTGCCTCTCTGGTCCCTAATGAGCCCTCCTCTTTCCATGGTTATCCTCTTGCCCTTAATATACTTATAAAATGCCTTAGGATTTTCCTTTATCTTGCCCACCAGTGTTTTTTCATGTCCCCTCTTCGCTCTCCTAATTACTTTTTAGTACCCCCCCCCCCCCCCCACCCCCCACACTTTCTATACTCCTCTAGGGCCTCTGCTGTTTTCAGTGTGCTGAATCTGCAATAAGCCTCCTTTTTTCCTGATCCAATCCTCTATATCCCTTGACATCCAGGGTTCCTTTGGTCCTACCCTTCACCTTAATGGGTACATGTTGGCTCTGAACTCTCACTATTTCCTCTTTGAATGACTCCCACTGGTCTGATGTAGACTTTCCTACAACTAGCTGCTCCCAGTCCACTTTGGCCAGATCCTGTTTTATCATATTGAAATCGGCCTTCCCCCAATTCAGTACTTTTATTTCTGGTCCGTCTTTGTCCTTTTCCATAACTATCTTAAATCTTACAGAGTTATGGTCACTCTACCCGAAATGCTCCCTCACTGACACTTCTACCACTTGTCCTGCTTCATTCCCTAAGATTAGGTCCAGTACTGCCCCTTCTCTTGTAGGACTTTCTACGTACTTGCTCACAAAGCTCTCCTGTATGCATTTTAAGAATTCCGCCCCCTTTAAGTCTTTTGCACTAAGACTATTCCAGTTGATATTGGGGAAGTTGAAATCCCCTACTATTATTACCCTATTATTTTTACACCTCCTCTGAGATTTGCCTACGTATCTGCTCTTCTATCTCTCCTTGACTGTTTGTTTGGAGGCCTGTAGTACACTCCCAGCCAAGTGATTGCCCCCTTTTTGTTTTTAAGTTCTACCTATATGGCCTCATTTGAGGAACCTTCTAAGATATCATCCCTCCTTACTGCAGTAATTGACTCCTTGATCAACAGTGCAATACCACCTCTTTTATTCCCCTCCACTGTCACGCCTAAAGAGTCTATACCCTGGAATATTGAGCTGCCAGTCCTCCCCCTCCCTCAATCATGTCTATGTAATAACAATTAAATCATAATCCCATGTGCTAATCAATGCTCAATTCATCTGCCTTTCTAGTAAGACTCCTTGCATTAAAATAGATGCAATCCAGTCTTGCATTATTCGCTTGTGCCTTAACAGGTCATATTTGCTCTGCCTTCCAGACTGACTCAGTTTCTCTTCTATATTAGTTTAACCTCACCCCACCCCAGCACTAGCGAACCTCCCAGCGAGGATGTTGGTCCCATTCTGCTTCAGATTCAACCCGTCCGACTTGTACACCTTTGCCTTTAATAGGTTTTTTCCAAGCTATTAAATAAATCCAATTACACACGAAACACAACAGCAGCTCAAAAAGAATTAAGTAAAAATCAACAAAACTATCCACCTCGGGCACAATGTTGAAATCATTGCTGAATCTGCACAATAACTGCACATGCGGAGTGAAGTCTGGGAAGTGTGTGGTGTGTTAAAGATACTCACACCCAGGTAAATCTTATGAAGATGGCGATTGCTGGGCAATGAAAGTCCAAGGTCCATCTACTTCGCCTACTCCCATCCTGGTAGTTGCATGATACAATAATGGAGATATTGACTAATTACAGTGATCAATCCCGATTAATGAGTTTACAACATGAGGTGAGGAAAACCCCCAGTGGTGAAGAACTTCGAAAAACACAGGTTCCAACTCACCTGTTCCTCCCAAGCACACTGTACTCACCGCACGTCAAGTCTCAAATTACTCATATAGTGGATCCCAAAACCTGCTTTTCTGAATGAAATCTATCTAATTTGCATTTGAATGAATCAATACTAACTCCGTTCACTGTTTCCTTCGGGAACCTGCTCCATAGATTAACCACTCATTCACCGAAATATTGATTCCACAGATTAGTTTTGAATTTACTTTCCTTTCAAGCACAGTCCTGTTCTCTGGTTCCACTGTTCTGGACCAGATGAAACAGGTTGTCATGGTCGGCGTTATCTGATCCTTTTTCGAATCCGGCCAACCGTAAGGAACACCTCTCCATCTCTTTTCCTGTAAAAACATGCCCAATTTACAAAACGTTCAAGGAGCTGTTGACAGACAAAGTGCAAGTTAATTCCTGCAGTAAAATCCAGCTGCTGTCTAGTTGGAATAAGTCCTTGCATCTCGCAGTCCCAGACTAAATCATACAGCCAATAAAATTCCAGGAGCAGTTCCTGCCTTGTACTGAGTTAGATGATGACTTTAGTAAAGGGTGCTTCTGGATAAGGGAGTGGAATGATTGGCTCATTTTCTGCTCTTTCTTGCTGCTGCCTGTTGTACAGTGTGTGTCAGACATCAACACAACTGAGCTCGACTGGGATGCACTACAGAATCCAGTAGCCTGAGCACCCTCTCTACGCAGCGGAAGAATCCGCACGTGTGTGAGGTACTCTAGAAAGTCAGGGAACTGTACCCTAAACTGAGTCAGTAGTTTAAAGACAGTTGAGGATAAGACAAATTAGACTTGTTGAATGTCTGAACTACAGATCGCTGGCGTATTAATGTAGAGCTAGGCTCTGTGACCAGGGACTGATCTCTTTGTGTCACGAGTACTATAAAGCCATGTAGAAATACTACTTTTAAAATTATTTTCAGAACTTTACCATTTTTAGAGAAAACAAACTTGCATACAGTCTGATCATATTCTTGGGGCAACCCAAAGTTCTTAACGATCAATTAGTTATCTTTTATAAAGAAGGAACTAGTATTTCTAAGGCATCTTTCATGACCTCAGGATGTCGCAAGGTGCTTTACAGCCACTTAAGTATCTATTGGAAGTGTAGTCACACAGCAAGATCCCACAAAAAGCAATGAGGTAGTGATTGGATAATCTGTTTTTAGTAATGTTGTTTGAGGGATCAAAACTGGCCAAGAAATGGGAGAATTCACTTGTTCTTCAAAATAGATCTATGGGATTTATTTATTTAGAGATACAGCACTGAAACAGGCCCTTCGGCTCACCGAGTCTGTGCCGACCAACAACCACCCGTTTATACTAACCCTACAGTAATCCCATATTCCCTACCACCTACCTACACTAGGGGCAATTTACAATGGCCAATTTACCTATCAACCTGCAAGTCTTTGGCTGTGGGGGGAAACCAGAGCACCCGGCGAAAACCCACACTGTCACAAGGAGAACTTGCAAACTCCGCACAGGCAGTACCCAGAATTGAACCCAGGTCCCTGGAGATGTGAGGCTGCGGTGCTAACCACTGCGCAACCCTATCTTTTATGTCTACCTGAGAGGGCAGATCAATGTTATGTCTCATCTGAAAGGTGGCTCCTCTGACCTTGCAGCACTCTGTCAGCACTGCACTGGAAGTCTAAGGTTGGATTTTGTGCTTGAGCCTCTGGAGTGGGACTCAAACCCACAATCTCGTGACTCAGAGATGGGAGTGATACCCACTGAGCCATGGCTAACATGTTCACTTGCTACAAATGCGGCTGCCTGTATATGCACAGCAAGGTCCCACAAGCCGCAATGGTTAAACTCTTCTTGATGGTGTTTGTTAAGGGATGAATGTTGGCCAGGGCATCAGGAGATCTCCTCGGCTCTTCAAACAATGTCGTGCGATCTTCATTGTCCACCTGAAACGTTGGAACAGGCAGATGGGATCTCGGTTTACCATTTCATGTGAAAGACGGCACCTCCGACGATGCAGCATTCCCTCAGTACTGCACTGAGGAGTTGGTCCAGATTAGCGACTTGGGTCCTGGAGTGGGGCTTTTACCTACAACCTTCTGATTCGGTTGGGAGTGACACCAACCGAGACAATATAGCCTTGGCGTTACAAATGCACCAGATTTTACAGTACTTGCAATCACATCTGTAATGAGATAAGAAAGCCACAATTTTGTGTTACAGCCAGTTCATGTGCCTTTGTGCTACATTCTGTTACTGGTTGCAGCCAAAATAGAAAGGCAGTTGCAAAATGTTTTTTTACAGGATTTGCTTTTCCCTTTCACCTCAGCAGTGATTTTTTTGAGCACAGAGTCGGTACATTGCTCACTGCTCGATCAGCCTGGAGAGGGAGAGCTGTCCAATATTGGCTTATGATCACTGAGTGGTCGAGTTTGACAGCAGCAACAGAAGTATCAAAGGTCGGTCTCTATATGTGTGTTTGTGCGGGTGAAGGTTATGGTAAACTGCTTACTGCAGAGCTGGGGGTGAGACCTTGCAGGAAGGTAGCAAGTGGAAGAGGATGTAACGAGCAATGGGAAGTTAGTTGGATTTTTGCTACTGCATCTATTCTTCTGCCCTGTTTAAATGAATATCTAAAGGTTTTGAGGTGCAGTCCTTCAATTGTTGCCCAAACAACAACAACTTGCATTTATATAGAACCTTTAACATAGTAAAACTTTTCAAGAGGCTTCACAGGAACGTTATTGAACACTGAGCCGCATAAAGAGATATTAGGACATGTGACTTAAAGCTTGGTCAAATAGGTAAGTTTTGAGGGGTGTCTTAAAGGGGCAGAGAGAGGCGGAGAGCATTAAGGGGGGCAATTCCAGAGCTTGGGGCGGCTGAAGGCACGGCCACTGAGTGAATTAACCAAAAGCAAAATTCTGTGGACGTAGGAAACGCTCAGCACCTGCGGTGAGAATAATAAAGTAAATTCTTCAGGTCGATGATCCTTTGTCAGAATTGGGAGACGTTTGAGATGAATAGATTTTAAGCAAGTACAGGGAAAAGGGGTCGGGAAAGAACAAAGGGGAATGTTTATGATAGGGTGGAAAGCAGGAGTGATTAAATGATAAAAGGGATGATGGTGCAAAGCTGAAGGAGTTGATAATGGGACAAGTAAAGAAACAAAAGCTGGGTCCAGAGGAGATATAAATAGTTGCACAATGTCCAAGAGAAAATTGGATCATTAACTCAAATCTACAGTTGAACTCTATGTTGAGCCCAGAGGCTACAGCACAATGAGATGTTGTTCCTTGTGCTTCATTGGAACAGTGTAGGAAGCTGAGGACAGAGATCAGAGCAGGAGTTAGATAAAGAATTAAATTGGCAAGTGACCAGAAGCTCAGGGTCATGGCTTGCAATCACTCAATCTGCGCTAATTAACCCTCTCTTGGCAGTTATCGAAGAAGAAATACGAGCAACAAAATCTTGAACAAGCAATTATTTATTAACCTTTGAATCATGCTTAGCAGCATTTAAAACATTGAGCGTGTGAATAAAATTCACCCTGCACAGTGATTGAGGTCTCTGAACTAACTCTTAAATCTCACCACCCTTGGTCTCGGGAAAGCTTGTATGTCTATGAGACACATATGTATTTCCCTGTAACTTCTGTAATCTTCTCGCCACTTGTCAGAGATGTACTTCCTGATTTTTGTCAGAGATCCTTTTACATGTACTAAAAAAAACCTAAAAAACAGAAATACTAAAGAAATGCACTGAAGCTAGAACTAAAAGCCAAAGATTGAACTTCAATGTCGAAAACGCTGTCTTTTTAAAGAAGCCTCCTCAATCACCTCACACATCCCTGTTTCCCTCCACATCAGCCCAATCTTGCCAGTTCAGCTTATTTACTCCCTTAGCTTTAGCTCTTTACCAACAAAGGGTCCCAATGTCTATACAAGGCAGGGCATTCTCACGTTCCCTTAACAAGCCATCAACTAGCCTGCGCTCTTGAAGACTAGTCCAATTAGTCCCACTCCCCTGCTCTTTCCCCATAGCCCGATATTTTTACCCTTAAAGAATTTATCCAATTCCCTTTTGAAAGTTGCTAATGAATCTGCTTCCACCATCCCTGTAGGCAGTGCATTACAGATCATAACTCAGTGTTTAAAAAGAAAAATTTTGTCCTCTCCCCTCTGGTTCTTTTGCCAATCACCTTTAATCTGTGTCCTCTGGTTACTGACCCTACCATGACTGAAAATAGTTTATTCTTCTTTACTCTATCAAAGCCGTTCATGATCTTTGAACACCTTCATTACATCTGTTTAACCATTTCTGTTCTAAGGAGAGCAATCCCAGCTTCTCCAGTCTATCCACGGAACTGAATTAGTAGTGGAAACTGATAAATGCATTAATAATGCATACTTGCATAATAAGAACAGAATGAATGCAAAATAACGCCAATGCATTCTGTTAAAATCAGCAACATAACCAGTATAATTCGAGACACAAGTGGAATAGTCAAGTTGTTAAACTCCACACCAGAGTGCATCTGATTAGGGACCTATTCCAGATATACTGTTTACTAGTAAATGAAAAGGGGAGGTCTCCAGGGTGAACTCTCATATTCAGAAACACATTAGATCCATCCAAGGTGCCGAAACACTCTGCTCCCGTCTGACTAGCTAAGTTTTGATTCAAAAGGGCCAATGTAGTCTACTGTAATTCTCCACTTGCCATTTGGTTTCAAGCACAGACCACATGGGGAGTTGTAAGTGGAGTTACGCTTGTGAATGATGGTCTTGGTTATTTGAATTACTACCCATCTAAAGGCTCAGCCCCGTACACTTATTGTCACAATGGTTATCTTCTTGGCCTTACGATTGGGAGCCCCAGTACATGCCTCTCTTTATTAGCCCTACTATCTGTCCATTTGTGTATGACCCACCACCCTCTACACCCCTTGATATCTCCGAGAACTTGCAGGGTGGAAATGGAGGATATCTCTATTGGTGTTAAGTTTCTCTGATCTAGAGGAATTGTTACGGTGAGTACTGGTCCCTAAAAGCCTTGAGGTTTTACATGATCATATAACTAGAGGCTGCTTCTTTAATGCCAGCTGTGGCTCAGTTGGTAGCACTCTCGCCTCCTGAGTCACAGGGTTCTGGGTTCAAGTCCCACTCCAGGAGGGAGTGCTGCACTGTCAGAGGTGCTGTTGTTTGGATGAGGTATTAAACAGAGGACCCATTTTCCCCCTCAGGTGGATGTAAAAGATTCCATAGCACTATTTCAAAGAAGTGTAGGGGTGTTCTGGCCAATATTTATCCCTCAATCAACATCACAAACAGATTTTCTGGTCATTATCGCATTGATGTTGGTGGGAGCTTGCTGTGCACAAATTGGCTGCCGTGTTTCTTGCATTACAACAGTGACTGCACTTCAAAAGTATTTCATTGACTGTAAAACACTTTGAGATGTCCAGTGGTTGTGAAAAGCACTAAATAAATGCAAGTCTTTGTTTCAATATGGGAACTGATCTCAGTTAGCTGGTTATTACTAAGCACTTGGGCATCATCATTGGGAGGAATATTATGTAGACGCATGCTCACATGTATAAATCTAGAATCAATATTCCTGTGGTCCTGTTTGAAAAAGACCAGGAAGTTCTTGTGATTCTTATGCCTTAAGCTGCCTAAGCCCTAAGTTCTAGAATTCCCTCCTCAAACATCTCCACCTCTCTAGTCACACTACAGCCAGCTGGACTGAACATTGAGTTCAATAATTTCAGAGCCTGACAGGCCCCCCATTTTACTTTTATTTTTAGTTTTCTGTTTTTTTTTTAATGTTTATTTTATTTTACTTCATCTTAGTTTGTTCAGTTTGCTTACCCACTTTTTTTATCATGTTTGTACTTGAGGCTGTTCAATTTTCAGTCCGTTAACACCCTATCTGTACTAATGCTTTGTCTTTCAACACGCCATTAACATATTGTTTGCCTTTGCTCCACAACCTTCTGGTCAGCTATTCTGTGACCTTATCCTATCTACACCTTCTCTTTTGTTATCTCTTGGCCCAACCCTGCTTTACTTGCTTATAACCTTTTACATTTCTAATATTTGCCAATTCTGATGAAAGGTCACAGTCCTGAAATGTTAACTCTGCTTCTCTCTCCACAGATGCTGCCAGACCTGCTGAGTATTTCCAGCATTTCTTGTTTTTAGTTCAGATTTCCAGCATCTGCAGTATTTTGCCTTTATCTCCACCTCTCTATCTCTCTCTCTCCTTCTTAAAACCAACCTCTTTAACCAGACTTTTGATAATCTGCTCTAATGCCCCCTTTTGCAGCTCAGTGTCAAATTTTGTTTGTTGACTCTCCTGTGAAGCATCTTGGGATGAGTTAATATGTTAAGTATATGTTGCTATGGTTTTGGGATTTGCCCTCTGGTAAAATACTTCCCTGGTACTTATCTGAGCTCTAATGTAGTCCTGCCCAGTCACTCAGCACCACCCAAGGTGACACATTAATTTGAATTGTATTGTCTAGCGAACTGTTAGAGACTGCAATGTGGAAAATAACTTTGAAAAACATATTGTAGGAAGCTCCAATCACCCTGAATGAACCTCCTGTGTGCCTGAATGTGCCGATCCTAATGACTGTACACGTAGACCCATGTGAGACAGAGGAATATTGTTTCTTGATTAAAATTCAATGGACTCAAGGTGCCCTTTGAGTGTCACTGGTGAGTACTGGTGACAGTAATATACATCGCAAAGCCAATTGCACTACCTTCTCTGTGACCAATTATAAAGCCAAGCATTGTATCATTGTGGCTTCAAGTTCCTCTTTGTTTCTTGGAAGCTCAAATAAAGCGAAGTTGTTGAATATTTAACTGGGATCATGTGATGCACCATCACAGCAAAGCATTACTTCTGGAAGATATTGGGTTTTTTTACTGCCTCATAAAGGAATGTGGTTCCCCCTTCACCCTCCGGTATCTTGCCAAGTGGCTGGTGCTCTTGTGTAAACCTTGACTGGTGAGTCTTACAAGCCAATCAACTATGGAGGCCATCACTGTGAATCCTGTCTTGTCTGCATTTGTGTATTTTCCACCAGGGATCCCTGGATCGTGACAAAGAAACATTTATATAGCGCCTTTCCCAACCTCAAAGCACTTTGCAGCCAGCATTTGAAATCTCAGCTAATTCTATTAAGAACTGTTGATGAACTGTGGTGATGTTATCACTGAATCTGTCTTGTATTTATTTACTTGCAGGTCCATTTGTCCTGTATGTAGAGTGTTGTTTTTTCTTATCTCTTTCAGGTGTTTGAGGATCTGTGTTTGGGTCCTTGCTGCGCCAGAATGCAGTGCTTGAAATATTTACCCGCCAGAGTAAAATGGACATTAATAAAACAGCAGACGTCGAGCAATTTTGTGAGTCCTTTCACTGGTAGGTGCTGAATCATTGATAGAAATGTGCACTCATCAGCCATGATAGTGTTTTTTTACTGCCTGACCATAAATTAGAGTCTTTAAGTGTGATAGAACAGGGAATTGACAGTCTACGTTGCTGATGCGCCATACATGTTGTGTAATGCTAAATGTTAAAACAAACCAATATATTTTCAGGGAACTGGGTAGCAATGTCTGGTTCCATCTTCACCTCTCCATCGCTGCTGTTGAAACTCTCATCCACATCTCCGTCATCTTCAAGTTTAACTGTCCAACACCTGGGTTTCCCGAACTTCACCCAACGTCAACTGCAGCTTGTTCAAACCTTCATAATCCCCGCTCTTTCATCCACTAACCCCCATTTTATATCACCACCCCCCTCCCACCTTCTTGACCTTCACTGGTTTGCCAACCACCCACATGACTTGAAAATCCACCTCCTTGTTTACAAATTCTTCCAAGTCCTGTGTCCCATCTCTCACGCTTCCACGCTCTGACTTAGACCTACTGTGCTTCCAGTTACCAAATCACTCTGGAACTCTGGCATTCTATCTCTCACCCCCTCCAACTTGTCTCTCTCCATCTTCAAATAAAACTTCCTTAAAAACCTTCTGCTATGATCATGAGTTCAGTCACATCCCCGAACCCCTCTAGTCTTGATCGGTAGCTGTTCCCTCATTGCCTATATTAAGGGTGCTTTGCAAATCATTAGGTGGCACTGTCCCTTCGCCTGTGGGACACTGATCCAGCTCCAACTCTGGTAAAAATGGATAAAAGACATTTCTTTATGTTGGATATAAAGGACCAAAGTGTTTGGAGAAACACTCACCCAGTTCTCAATGGACAGCAAAGTAATTGCTCAGAATTCATCCCATTTGGCACCATTGGTATCTCAGTCAAAGATTTTGTAAATTTCACACCATTCCATGGGGTTTGACAGGGTAGACATGGAGAAAATGTTTCTGCTTGTGGGGGAATCTAAAATTAGGGGCCATAACTATAAGATAATCAGAGACATATAAGATAATCAGAGGGTTAGATAGGGTGGATAGTGAGAGTCTTTTTCCTCGGATGGTGATGGCAAACACGAGGGGACATAGCTTTAAGTTGAGGGGTGATAGATATAGGACAGATGTTAGAGGTAGTTTCTTTACTCGGAGAGTAGTAGGGGCGTGGAACGCCCTGCCTGCAACAGTAGTAGACTCGCCAACTTTAAGGGCATTTAAGTGGTCATTGGATAGACATATGGATGAAAATGGAATAGTGTAGCTCAGATGGTTTCACAGGTCGGCGCAACATCGAGGGCTGAAGGGCCTGTACTGCGCTGTAATGTTCTATGTTCTATGTTCTATTAATAAATCCAATAGGCAATTCAGGACCAATGTCTTTACCTGGAGCGTGATGTGAGTGTGGAATTTGCTATCATACTCTTCAGGCAAATAGCATTTAAGGAAAAGCGAGATAATCATATGAGCAAGAAAGGAGTAGAAGGATTTGTTGATAGGGTGAGATGACGTAAGTGGGAGGAGGCTCACGTGGAGCTTAAACACTATGGAGCCAGAGTAGGTACATAAGGTGAGGAAGACGTAAAGGATTATCGTGGGGCCGAAAGGAACATTCGTGGAATCTCCTGGTCTCTCAGAAATCAATTTGTAAACTTACCCGCAATGTTTTCACAGCAGCCTTTAAATTCACCTTCCAATCTTTTTTAACCTCCTCTTTCTGATACCCAGGTAATGGAAGGTAAAAGGTTCCCTTTTTATTTTATTTGTTTTTTCTGCAGGTGCAGATACACTGACCTCTGCCAGGATTCAGTGTCACCAGCTCCGGAGCTCAAAGTGGCTGGTCATTGCGATGATCAGGAACATGTGAGTACAGATTTAATGTTGACTGTAATCAGTCACCTGCTTTCCCCCTTCACCTTAAACCAGCCAGCATGAGCACAGATCAGAGATTCTGCAAGTGTCTCGGTTTGAGACGAAGGAAGGGGACAGATTTTCGTATCTGAAGGTGGAAAGCAATTCCCAGTTTCAAATTAGCCTGCATTGAGAGTTTCAGCCAGGATCAGTGATGGGTTTACTGGCTTTTTGTTGGGGGTCACACACACACATCATAAGGTGTAATGCTGAACTGCCAGATGTTAACCTCTGTGCTGCTCCCAGAGCAGAGTGCAGTCAGTCATTAGCCACGGGAGATGATTCCTTCTGTGTACTCAGTATAAATAAATCTTGAGCCTGTTTATAAAGAACTCGGTTTACAATTTCACTCTGGCTATGGAAAGAAAGAAAAAGAAACACTTGCATTTTTCTAGCGCCTTTCGCAACCTCAGGGTGTCCCAAAGTACTTTATAGCCAGTAAAGTATATTGAATTATAGTCAATTTTGTAGGATAGGTAACGGTGTGAAGTTGCTGAACTTTTTTTTTATTCATTCATGTAGCATCGCTGGCCAGGCCAGCATTTATTGCCCATCCCTGATTGCCCTTGAGAAGGTGGTGGTGAGCTGCCTTCTTGAACCACTGCAGTCCATCTGAGTACACCAACAGTGCTGTTAGGGAGTTCCAGGATTTTGACCCAGTGACGGTGAAGGAATGGCAATATAGTTCCAAGTCAGGATGGTGTGTGACTTGGAGGGAAACT